>NC_056566.1:4010369-4021611 GCF_013358625.1 Macadamia integrifolia
CCATGATGTCCACATTCAACATATAAACATCTCATTCAATTGGCATTTGAAAAGTAAACATAGCATATATGCACATCAATGCGTGGAATGACTAATCTATATAGCATATTCGTGATGACATGACTAAATTAGATATAGTTATATGAATGCCAAACAAATGCCTTGAAACAAGGCCAAACGTCCTCTCCCTACTTACTTGTAACGTACAAGGATTCCCGCTCGGTACGTGTGAGATCCGGAGCAATCGGGTAGGATTTGGTGAACCTAACATAATTGAGCGGGGTTAGTACTTCACCATTTTAGAATCAAAATTAAAGAAATCCGATGTCAAAATCGTGTTTAGAACGTCAAAAGAAGGTCACACGTCCGATTTGGGTTCGATCGGACCTAAGGATCTCCTTCGGGGCCACACGGGTGGGTCAGACAGGTGGGCTGTCTACCCACCGGTTTGGGACCGACGGGTAGGGGCCCGCCGGTTATACCCGCCGGTTGTACCCGCCTGTTGGGCCAGGGACCCTTTGCCAAGACCGACGGGTAGGTACCCGTCGGTTGTACCCGTCAGTTGTACCCGCCGGTTGTACCCGCTGATTGTACCCGTCGGTTAGGCCTGAAGGCCCCCTGCCTTCTCAGGTGGGTACCCTCAGGCGGGTAGGTACCCGCCGGTTATACCCACCGGTTTTGGCGGGAAAGCCACTGCTTCTTCTCCATTTTCTCCATTCTTTGGGGAATCAAATGGGGCTTTTCTCCACCCCTTCTTCACACCCTCAAGGTCCTATAAGATGGTTCTAACCTAGATCTAGGTTAGATTCAAGTGAGGAAAACCATCTTACCTTCTTTGCCCAAAAATGACTTCAAACCCTTCAAATCACTTTCAACTCACAATGCTTCTTCTACCTTGTCAATATCTCTTCAAATCCTTCAAGATCAACACATAAATCATCTATTAAACCTTAGATTCATCATTTCAAAGGGTATTTACAAGATCTCAAGAAACCATACTCGAATCAAGGGTTTAAAGCTTGGGTATGGTGAATGTTCATAAAACCCAACTTTTCTTACCTCCAACTGTAGATCTAGAGTTGAAGATTACTCTCCCGGCACCGGAATGGCAAGATCGAGCTTCGGCGCCACTGAAGTCCTTCCTTTCCTCCTCTTCCTTTCTTCTTCCCTTTCTTTTCTCTCTCCTCTTTACTTTTCTCACCAAACGTACGAGGGTAATAAATGGAAAGAAAAGAAATCATAAAGCCTTATATACTATTCCTAATTAAGTGAATAGTCTTGGATGGGTCACTCAGGTGGGTGGGTGTACCCACCTGTCCTACCCACCTGAGAGCCAAGACTTGGGATTTTGACCGGGTTCGGACCTCGGCACGAACCCCACCCCAGGCATACGATGTAGCATACGTATATACCTTAAAATACAGATATAATACTGTTTTATCCATACATAGCCTTATGGTAGGTGCACGTACACGGTTTGGGCACTCCCGTCTCTTCTGGCACTGGCTCGGACTTGTCGGGCCAGCCGGTGTTTAAGGTCACCCGTGCCATCATAGCCCATAAGGAACCCGCTCTAATATCCTCCGGCTCGGTTCCTGCATGGTTAAACCGGTTCAACCGCGAAATCAGACCGGGTTTAAGAAGCGGGGTATTACATTACCCCCCTTCTGAAAAATTTCGTCCTCGAAATTACGTACCTGGTTGATCAAAAAGATGAGGGTACTTGGCTCGCATTTCTTCTTCTACCTCCCAAGATGCTTCTTCAAGTGAATGATCAGCCCATCGCACCTTTACATAGGAAATGGAGCGGTTGCGAAGGGTTTTCACCTTCCGGTCCAAAATTTCAGCTGGCTGTTCTGTGTAGGTCATATCAGCTTCTAGGTACTCTGGTTCCACAGGTAGTACATGAGATGGATCATGCACGTACTTCTTCAACATGGATACGTGGAATACATTGTGAACATCCCCAAGCGAAGGTGGCAGAGCAAGCATGTAGGCTACTGAGCCAACCCGGGATAAGATCTCAAATGGTCCCATGTATCTTGGGCTCAACTTCCCTTTTCTGTGAAACCTTTGCAAACCTTTAGTAGGAGAGATCTTGAGAAATACCTTTTCTCCTGGCTGAAATTCAATCTCCTTCCTGCGGGTGTCCGCATAGCTCTTTTGACGGGATTGAGCTGCTTTAATCCGTTCTCTAATAACGTCGACTTTGTCACAAGTCATCTGTATCATCTCAGGTCCTAACATTCGACGTTCACCTACCTCATCCCAATACAAAGGGGTTCTGCACCTCCTGCCATATAATGCCTCATACGGAGCCATTCCAATTGTAGCTTGGTAACTGTTATTATATGCAAACTCCATAAGAGGTATATATTCTTCCCAACTGCCACTCATCTCCATTGCACATGCCCTGAGCATGTCTTCCAATATCTGTATAGTTCGCTCCGACTGACCATCCGTCTGTGGGTGAAAAGCTGTACTCAAATTCAGCTGTGATCCCAAGGCACGCTGTAAGCTTTTCCAAAATCTGGAAGTGAACCTTGGGTCCCTATCTGAAACAATGCTCACTGGCACTCCATGTAAGCGCACTATGTTGTCCATGTAAAGTTGTGCTAGTTTGGTCATGGAGAACTTGGTCTTGATAGGAATGAAATGAGCAGTCTTGGTAAGCCGATCCACAATCACCCATATCGCATCCATTCCCTTAGGTGTACTTGGTAGTCCGGTGACGAAGTCCATTGTAATCCTTTCCCACTTCCATTCTGGTACTGGGAGTGGCTGAAGGGTACCATAAGGTCGATGCCTCTCAGCTTTCACTTTCTGGCAGGTAAGACAAGTCGCCACATACAAAGCTATGGTGACTTTCATGTTTGGCCACCAGTAACTTTGTTTGAGGTCTTTGTACATTTTGGTACTTCCTGGGTGGAGTGAGTACTCGGAGCTATGTGCTTCTCTCACTATCTTATCTTGTATATCCAAATCATCGGGTACACACAATCTGTCTCGAAACATCAATGCCCCATCACTGGCTAAAGTAAAATCTGGGTCGTTCATTGTTTGGTCTTGAACCTTAACCCTAACCCGCTGCAATTCAGGATCCAAAGGTTGCTTCATTATCACCTCTTGCCTAATTGCCGGATGCACCTGTAGAGCCGACAAGGATACCGTCAACCATTTAAGGTTTTCTGGTTGAGGTTCAAGCTCTAAGGTTGCCCCTTCATACAAGAGGGTTTCATCCATTAGCATCGCCTCTTGCACAAGTGGTGAGCTGACTGCTAAGTATGAGAGCGACACAGTCTGTGTCTTCCGACTCAATGCATCTGCCACTACATTAGCCTTGCCGGGATGATACTGGATATCGCAGTCATAATCCTTCTTGAGCTCAAGCCATATTCTCTGTCTCATGTTCAAATCCTTCTGGGTGAAGAAGTATTTCAGGCTTTTGTGGTCACTGTATATCTCACACTTCTCCCCATACAAATAATGTCGCCAGATCTTAAGGGCAAAAATGACTGCAGCTAGTTCCAAGTCAGGAGTGGGGTAGTTCTTCTCATATTCCTTTAGTTGTCGGGATGCATACGCTATTACCTTACCGCGTTGCATGAGAACACAACCCAAACCAACTTTGGAAGCATCGGTATAGACTGTCATTCCACCTGTGCCTTCAGGAATAGTCAGCACAGGGGCAGTCACCAACTTTTCTTTCAATTCCTGGAAGCTCTTCTCACATTCCTCTGCCCAGTCGAATTTCACACCCTTTTTAGTCAACTTGGTCATTGGTGCTGAGATCCGAGCAAAATTCTCGATGAAACGCCGGTAATATCCAGCCAAACCCAAGAAGCTTCTAATTTCAGTAACATTCTTGGGGCTTTCCCATTCCACTACTGCTTTCATCTTAGCAGGATCTACTTCGATTCTAGCTTTAGACACTACGTGCCCCAGGAATCCAACTTGTTCAAGCCAGAATTCACACTTGCTGTACTTGGCAAATAACTGTTGATCTCTCAACCTCTGTAACACCATTCTCAAGTGTTGAGTGTGCTTCTCCTCGGTCTTGGAGTAGATCAAGATATCGTCAATAAAAACAATTACCCATTTTTCGAGCACATCCTGAAATACTCGATTCATCAGATCCATAAATGCTACCGGTGCATTGGTTAACCCGAAGGACAACACCAGGAACTCATAATGACCGTATCGGGTCCTAAATGCTGTTTTGGGTATATCACTACTCTTTATCTTGAGCTGATAATAGCCGGACCGAAGGTCTATCTTCGAAAATACCCTGGCTCCTTGCAACTGATCAAATAAATCATCAATGCGTGGCAATGGATACCGGTTCTTAATGGTTAGCTTATTCAACTCCCGGTAATCTATGCACATACGCAAACTACCATCCTTCTTCTTGACAAACAACACCGGGGCACCCCAAGGTGAAACACTTGGGCGAATAAACCCCTTTTCCAATAGTTCCTGTAACTGCATCTGCAACTCCTTCAATTCAGCTGGTGCCATCCTATATGGAGCCTTAGATACTGGAGCTGCTCCAGGAGTCAAGTCTATGGCAAACTCCAACTCCCTGTCAGGTGGTAAATGCATCAGATCATCTGGGAAAACATCGGGAAACTCTTTAACCACCTTGACTTCTTCTAGAGGTGTAACTCTTGCATCAACATCGAGTACCGAGGCTATGAAACCCTGACATTCACTTTCTAGCAACTTCACTCTTTCCCTTCGTCATCTGTTACTTTAATCAGCCTTTCCGCACAGATCACATTAGCTCGATGAGCCGACAACCAATCCATACCCAATATGACATCAAAATTCTGCATATTGAATTTAATAAGTTGTGCCTCAAAGTTCTTCCCACTAATCTCCACTGGGCACGGCCCATACACTTCCTTCAACTGTGTGATTTTACCAGTAGGCATACTAACAATCATTCCATGGTCTAGGATCCTGGGTGACATCCCAAGTTTCCCTACAAATCTCTTAGATGCGAATGAATGAGTAGCTCCTGAATCAAATAAAACATAGGCTGGTATGCCCGATATGGGTAGGATACCTAGTATAACAATGTATATAATTTCAGCAGGTCATCAATATTAATCATAATGAACTTCTTAATTTAAAATGTACCTGCTACAACTTCTGTACTAGCCTCAGCTTCCTCGGCTGATAGGGCATACATCCTTCCCTGCGGTTGACTGCCTCGAGGTAAGGGAGGTCGGTACACCGAGGGCTGACTGGAGGGCAAGGCTGGTCGGGACCGACAGTCTTTCGCATAATGCCCATAGGAATGGAATTTGAAGCAACGAATCTGAGACGTCGAAACTGGAGCGGGGCCCCTCTGCACTTGACCCGCTGCAGATGGAGGTCGAGGTGGCCTTGGAGCTGTAGGTGCCACACTAGTGTTCGGGCGAAAAGAAGTAGAACCCGAACCACCAACTGGCCTAGGAGGGTAGCCAGATGGCCTATAGGGCTGCCTATACATAGGCCTAGAACTGTATGATCGGCGGTATGCTTTGGAGGAATTTCCCGCATCTGGGAATGGATTTGTTCTCTTCCACAGTCCAGGAGTGAGGGACTGTTCACCCTTTTGCTTATCTTCCATTGTTTTGGCCTTCTGTACAATCTGGCCATATTCGGTCAAATCCAAGACTTCAAGCACAGACCCAATAGATGCTTTTAGGCCTTTTAGGAACCTTGCTGCCTTCTCTTCAGCTGTTCGCATATGCCTTGGGGCAAAATGGAACAAACTCTCGAACTGTTGTTGGTACTCAAGGACAGTCTTACCTCCTTGAGTTAAGGCCATGAATTCAGTCTCCTTTCGATCTCTGAAACTGCGCGGATAATGGTTATCCAAGAACAACTCCTTGAACTG
The DNA here is from genome assembly GCF_013358625.1 of Macadamia integrifolia. Lineage (NCBI taxonomy): Eukaryota > Viridiplantae > Streptophyta > Magnoliopsida > Proteales > Proteaceae > Macadamia > Macadamia integrifolia. The sequence goes on from NC_056566.1 coordinate 4,016,257, forward strand.
CTCCCAAGTAGGTTCTGGATGAGCAGCCATCAATATAGGCTTGGAGGCTTGCCACCAAGAATTTGCCTCTTTCTTGAGTTGCAACCCAGCACAAATAAGTTTCTGGGCATCCGTGCACTCAAGCACCTCAAATATCTTCTCTAATTCTTGGATCCATTGATCCGGTTCCAGAGGATCACTCCCCACCTTAGAGAACACCGGTGGTAAGTTCCTCTTAAATGACTCCACTACCCTTGACGTATTACTCGTCGCCGGGAAGTTAGGAACATAGGCAGGATAGTAGGAGTATGGAGGAGGCATCCCATGCTGAGGAATACCGAATGGTGGGATTGGAGGTGTACCCACCACTTGTGGTCCCGTTCCCGACCCTACAGGTGGGTCCTGCGGAGTGAGTACCCGGGGAGGTTGACCCGGTTGAGAAAAATCCAACTGTTGCTGGATGGCAGTTATAAATGCTTACTGTTGCTGAAGCATTTGTTGCTGGAAAGCTTGTTGGGACTGCTGGATTATTGTAGCAACATCTCCCGGTGTAATGACCGGTGGAGGGTCCGGGAGTGCAGTCATAGGTGGGTCCCCATGTGCCCCACCCTGACCAAGGGTCTCTGCAGGTAGTGGAGGTGAGGTATGCCCCACAGAATGGGTCCCCCTGGGATTTTGTGGTCGTCCGACCCGACGAGGACCCCGCGAGGTACCTCGGGCATTACTACCGGATCTAGTACGTACCATCGTATCCCTGTACCTGGAACACATCACACACCATATTGGTTAAACACCATAGAATTGATTTAGGCACACAATCATATGTCATTACATGAGGTGTTGTAGTGTATGATAGCCTGTAAATAATCACAGCTCAATTCCATGATACAGGCAAGGTCCACAACCTACATGCCAATGGTCCCACTTGACCATAGCATATTAATCATAGGAATAATATCAATAGTGAAAATCAATGTAATCATGCTAGGAGGTGAGAAGGGAAAAAGAAAAGAAGAAAAATTTTCAAAATTTCCCAACTGTCATAACCGGTGGGCTGAACCGACCTGTAGGGCCCTGTTCAGTCTTGTCTCTTTCCCCATCTCCTTTCTCTTTCTTCCTTTCTTCCTTGGGTGATCTTGGAGGTCTCCACGGCGCTTCTACTCGCGAGTCTACTCACCCACTCGGCACTTTAGAGGAGAGTCAACTCACCCTCATACAAGTAAGTTCCTCCTTTTTCCTTTTCTCAGAATTTCCATTTGGGTGAAATGCATGTATAGACTTTACCTTAGATTGTCTTTCCATATTTTTCACCATAGAACAGTCTTTCCATGTGTTTGTGATGATTCTACTATGGTCATTTGTAGTTTATAGGAATTTTATCCTTTTATTTGGAGAAAACCCCAATTTGTGCCCTAGGTTTCCAAATTTGGGGGTTTCTTCAATCCTTACCCTTTTTCTCCAATTGATGACTTCTTTGTGATGCATTCCACTTGCTTTGTGCTTAATATGCTTTAATTTGCATAGATTATCCATTGTGCTTGGAATCCCCATGTATTTCCATGAAAATCCCTATTTTGGCATTGGTTTCCTTGATTTTCATCCCATACTTGTACTCATGGAACTCCATAGTCTATTTGGGGTACGTTCTTGCATTTCCATCATCCCACTACTATGGCATTTCGTTCTAGACCTGGGTTTCAAGCTTTTACTTCATTGTGAATGAGTTGGTGCACTGAAATCGAATCTTCCCGTGTTCTTTATGCTCTTTCCTTTTTGCTGTCATTTTACTGTCTTGGCATGTTTCTATGCGTTGTCAACTACCGTGCTTCATGTCATAAGTTTCCTATCGTTCCTAGATTGTCTCCGTTCCCGTTTTGCATGAATTGGGTTTTGGATTTCCCCTTCTTAATGCTGCTGTCTTTTCCTTTCTGTACTAATCCTTACTTTCTTTTCTTATTGCCAGGATGTCGTCCCGCACCGGTAAAGGATCATCTTCCTCTGGCGTTAGACGCAAGACCACCGCTTCTAAGCGGAAGAGTGCGGAGACCAGCTCTTCAGCTCCTCGCACAGGGAGACCTGCACCTGCCCAGTCTGACCCTTCAGACTATGATGAGGAGCACTTCCTTAGTGCAGAGGCCGTAGCCAACTGGCCCAACTTCCTGAAGGGGTCAGTGTTGATGGAGAAGACCGTGGTAGTCGAGGACTTCCACAAAGCTAGGCTTCAGGAGAGGTTCTCAGCATTGGGCTGGGACTCTATTCTTCATGTGTACCGACCATGCTACGAGCAGCTCGTCCGTCTGTTCTACTGTAACTTGGAGGTGTCATATCCGTACGGGGAGTTCACCATCAGCAGCTTGGTGAAGGGAGTGGATATCCAGCTGACGATCGGCACCTTGGCCAGTATCTTGGGTATATCTACGGTGGGACACCAATACTACAGTCCCCCCAGGGGTAGGTCTCAGGGACCGTTCATGAGCCTGGAGACACCGGACTTCATCTACGAGACCATCTGCGGCAGCAGCAGTCGCCTGGAGTCCGAGACGTCCTTCTACCCTGAGGTTCGTCTATTCGCCCAGTTGATCCAATTCAACCTGCTCCCCAGAGGAGGTCATCGGAACCAGGTGGGTTTCATGGCGGCTTTCATTACCTTTTGCATCTTCACGGCCGCAGAGGGAGGCGGCGAGCACTTGTGCCTTCCCTATATTATCCTCAGAACGATGGAGCACCATACTTCCCACCCAGAGGATGGAGGATTTCCTTACGGCAGGATCCTCACTAGGATCTTCGAGTTCTTCGGGGTTGATCTGAGCGGTGAGGAGGGGAAGACTCCGGCTGATAGGTTCGACCGGAGAAACCTCTTGAAGATGGGTCTTCAAACCCTCATGGATTCACCTCCTAGATCAGGAGCTCAGAGAGGTAGGGGTAGGAGGGCTGCCCCTATGGAGGATGTCCTCATGGAGGAGGAGTCCAGTGAGGAGGATGAGGACTACGTTCCTCAGGACGAGGAGGAGGATCTGATGGGTGGCAGCATCCCTGAGGAGGCGCCTAAGGAGTCGAGAGGTCCTGGCCCTAGTTCTTTTAAAGCTGCAGCCCCACCACCTGGGAGTGGTGCCTACGACTTTGAGGGCATGTCATCCTCCATGCGGGCCTTGCAGGATGGCCAGGTTCAGATACTGAGGCGGCTGGATGAGATTGCCTCCAGGCAGACCACCTTGGAGGATTCCTTCCTTAGGCTGGGTCAGGACTTGGACACCAGGGCCACCGCTATCTCAGTAGACTATGGCCGGCTTCGGAAGGAGGTACGGCTGGTGAACGCAAGGTTTGATTATTACGATCACTGCTTCGACGTCAACTCCAGGCCTCCAGCGAACGTGGTGATCATCGACGACGATGACGACGACCAGTGAGGGCTTGGCTCGCCCACACTAGCTGTTTACCCTTTTTCTCCTTTTGTAGACATTGTATATTTATTGCTTCTCATTCCTTGTAATTGCGATGTAACTGGATTCATTGTGGAATAATATATCTTTGAATAGTGAATTTTTGTGGTGATTTCATATGTGGAGTGCTTATGTGATTTTGTTGTGATGTATTGTGCCATCTGCGATCTTTGTTATGTTTATTATCTGTTGTTTATCAGGTATTTGTGTAAAATTTTTGGAAATCCCATTTTACGCCGTTATGCTGCCGAAATTTCGTTGAAATAGTACTTTATAGGTTATAGTTCCAATCTAATTACCTTTTATCTACACTCACGCATGCCATGAATGCAATTTATAATATAGCCCCATTTTTATACTTTCTTTCTTTGACTTTTAATCTTTAAGCTTTTATCTTTACCCAACCCCATTTCCTATTATAGAGTCTACGGGATTCTAATGGTATGCTGTGAGTGGAGCAGAGCATCACGCTCTGATACCACCGTTTGTCACACCCCGTTCACACTGAACTGGAGTGGTGACCGAGTTAACACCGGTTAACCCAAACCTGCCAGGATCATCAGATACTGTATTCCACCACAGCATACACACACTAACATAAGTTCATCAGATCAGCGGAAGACTAAGTTTCACCTGTGAATAACTTCCATATACTTGATACCCAAATGGTGATACAATAATTATATACATTTGGGCCCGAAGGCATGATATATACACAAAAAGAATAAAATTCAAATATCAAGTATATACAGGAAATCATCAAAAATCATCAGAGTTCACAGCTCGGCTCGGTATCAAGGCTGGAGCTCAGCTCGGCATCAAGGGTTGTGCCCAGCTCGGCATCACATAGAAGAGCTCAGCTCGGCCTCAGAAGTGGAGATCAGCACGGCCTCCAGGGTGGAGCTCAGCTCGGCCTCAGAATTGCTGTCCCGCAGCACAGCTCTCACACGAGCAGTCTACGCCGTGCTCAAACTCCTCAAGGGTCCACTAGTCCTCTTCAGGAAACTCGACTGTGGGACCCACCCCATGCTCCTCAGATGTATGGCCTGTAAAATCATCTAAAAAGGGGGTGTACACGTGGAATGAGCTCACTAGCCCAGTAAGTAGAGAGGTGGACCACACACCACAGTCCACACATCACAACACATCATATGCACTACATGCCATGCAATCATTTTAATTCACATCCACCTAAGCAACATTACTAAGTCTTTGGTTTAAGTGCTACTACAACCACAGTGCGCGTATACTCCGGGTACGAGCCACGAACTCCCTCCCGCGATACGCCCATAGGGCTGTTGGAGAAGGCCCACCGTGAGTACTCGAAAAAGTAAAGACAATGCCATCCACCGGCTCTCAACAGAAATGTAAATAACTGAAATAAAGGTGCTGACTCCAGCAATTTAAAAGCAGTACGATTGGTCCTCTTGAATGTACCACCGGGGTTGCCGACTATCCTACATGACTCGCCGAGCGTAATGCCTAACCGCCACAGTGTCCGACAACCGCGACCCCTGCTTCCCCCCAAATGACAACCCAACACCTTAACCCCTGTTGGGAAGGGTCGTAGCACGGGATGGTGAGAATCCTAATACCGCATGCTCCTATATGATAATAGTACGACTGCATAGTGCCTCCGTGTCCCATACCACGGGCCACCAATGCATTCGTTTCCAAGCCGACCACGGCATCTAGTCTATCAATGCATTATGCTCCATGATGTCCACATTCAACATATAAACATCTCATTCAATTGGCATTTGAAAAGTAAACATAGCATATATGCACATCAATGCGTGGAATGACTAATCTATATAGCATATTCGTGATGACATGACTAGATTAGATATAGTTATATGAATGCCAAACAAATGCCTTGAAATAGGCCAAACGTCCTCTCTCCACTTACCTGTAGCGTACAAGGATTCCCGCTCGG
>NC_056566.1:4021902-4056113 GCF_013358625.1 Macadamia integrifolia
GGGTGGGTGTACCCACCTGACATACCCATCCAAGAGTCAAAACTCGGGATTTTGACCGGGTTCGGACCTCGGCTCGAACCCCACCCCAGGCATACGATGTAGCATACGTATATACCTTAAAATACAGATGTAATACCTGTTTTATCCGTACATAGCCTTATGGTAGGTGCACGTACACGGTTTGGGAACTCCCGTCTCTTCTGGCACTGGCTCGGACTTGTCAGGCCAGGCGGTGTTTAAGGTCACCCGTGCCATCATAGCCCATAAGGAACCCGCTCTAATATCCTCCGGCTCGGTTCCTGCATGGTTAAACCGGTTCAACCGCGAAATCAGACCGGGTTTAAGAAGCGGGGTATTACATGCCCGGCCTGACCGGTTGACACCCCTACATTTCATACTATATGTGCTTTATTACGACCATTTTTAGAGTGACTAAATGGATCTCTGCTTCATCACTATGTGAGCCTCTTGGATCAACTGAGTTGTTCCTACAAATACCCTCTACCTGAGACCATATTATGAAGAGGGCGTCTAATGATGCTACTTTAGCTTGCTCCTTAGGATCATGGATGATGCAGTCCAGTGAGACAGGACTAGGGAAGCAGTTGGTAATAGTTGGATTGACATGTGGGCTTAAAAAAATTTATTCAAAATTACACCATTATTTTGTGGCACATTGCCTGGGCAACTTGTATTTGTATTTCAATGCAGCCATGAGAACATTACATATTTAGGGGTCAACACTGCTCATCATGAGGTACCAAGAATGTTGGATTTGGTGTAGTTGACTTGTTTAGGGTACCCCAGATTGTGTGTGAGTGATGTGCTATGCTAGTTAGATGGAAGCTTGATATAGTACTCCTCTTAGTGTACTATCTTGTTAAGTCATATGCTCCATTTCCTATTTGATGAGACACCTATGGTAGAGAGACTTCTTAGATAGACAATTGAGTCGTTCCACCCTCTGTGGGGGAGTGGGAGAAGTTAATAGAAATCGGGTTTGACTTGATTCCCACTTGGGGCTCCCATATTGGGGTTGTGCTTACCCATGTTGAGCGCCCAATAGGGCTACTAGCATTAGAGCCTAGTTGGCTAGATCTCTATAAATATATAGATCTGGCCACAAGAGATGCTTGAATATCTGAAAGGAATGTGCTTTAATTGAAATCTCAATCGGCATCATTTTGGACACAACTATCATCCTTGTTGCCAAGGGTATCAGTACCCTCTACTCGTCTTCCTGCACTTTCACTAATTTCTGCTATGGTCAACCGAAACCCTTCCTCCTGCTTAGTTTGTATTCATCCATGAATTTGGCATTAACTGGGACAAGATGGGGGGGAAAGGGACCGAGCATAGTCTCCCAACTTCATTTTGCTTGTTGAATTGAGAACCCATGTCCTCTCCCCGTACGTGACAATTGCAGCAACATAAATAAGAACTGAAACAATTGAAATCAGGCTACCCGTCCAGGACCTGAAAGACACAAAAGATGCGTTGCTGCTTCGGATGACTAGTCCAACCAAGTGCCTTAACATCTCATTAACTTCTACGGTGAAAGCAGTAATGCATGCTATGCATGGGGTTGCCTTGTGATGGCCACACCACAAGTTCCATCCTCCCCCTTTCCTCAAGTGAATATCCTTGTATGGAGAATTATATATTAGTGTTGATTAAATCTTGCGTCGTTAATTACATCTTGATTTGGGTTTGAGCCCAGGGAGAGGGATGAACACGAGAGGTTGAGAGCGGAAGAGGGGAGAATGAAAACGGGAGGAGGATGCGTTGCAGGTGGGGGTGGAGTATGAGATGGTACGGCCGAGAAGGGAAAGGAGAAGGAAGTGGAGTTGGCGGTGGAAAGCACATGTTGAAAAAATAAATAAATAAATAACAAAATATGGAAAGAGAGACAAGGTGACAAGGTATTTTAGGATGTTCAATTTGCTTTTTTTCTCGGAAACTGTAGACTAATAGATACAAATTTTAAACCTACCTACCTTGTAATTAATTTTCTTATCTAATGAATCCAGGTAATTTCCCCTTGTTTTTAACAAATCGTTAATTGTAAGTTAAGAGGTAATGAACTACCTAGTAGACATCATCTTCAACTGTCGATCATCTTGGAGGTTATTGTGTAAGCCAATGCACATCTTCTAGCATGTTAGGTGATACCCTCATTAGCTTTGATTTGCCATGGAAAGATGATTGTATAAATGATAAGCAATAAAGGGGGTAAATTTCAGTTAAATATTGATGTTCTATAGCAGAATATCTAAAAACTAACTATAATAAACAAAAGTTCGGAGTGATGATGAGGTTTAGGGAACACTCCTTAATTACCCTAACCCAATCTTATGGCCGTTGACCACTCTTCCTATGTTTTTGCATGTATATAAGGCTTACCCTAACATTATGTTTAAGCCCAGGCCAAACAATGAGGTGGTAATATCTATTAAACAGTTAGCTAGGATCACTACAGCTACTCGCTCACCCATTAGTCATGAAACTATTTCCTATGTATAACTAGAAGCAGTGTGGTGTGTGTTTCTTTTTTAGCATTATCAGAGAAAAAAAAAAAAACAGAAAGGAGGCTTCCATATTCACTTCCAACACCACAATGGAAGGTCCCAAGTCCTAACGCCCAAGGCTTAATTCCCAAATTCTTGATCGAGGACAGAGCATGAATCATGTTGTAACATTAGAAGGCAGCAATTCTACACCAGAACCTTCTGTCAATGAAGGTGAGCTCCCAGATCCATCCACAGCTTCATTTTCCCCTCCTTGAATACTCATGTCACTATGGCTCCTTTTCTTTGACTTCGATGAAGAATCTGAATTATCTTTCTCTTTCCCCATCTTGGACTGTGCATCAGTATTTGGAGGAAGCAATGGAGATTCTTGGCCACTTAATCGGCAGTAAACCCTTTCAACTGTTTCGCTTATTTCCTTCCCCAGTCCATTGTCATCAAGAATCAACTCCCATACAGCTTTAGAAGCCTTCTCAAGCACTGGAGTTCTGCATGACATCAGCAATGTTTCAATAAAATGTTCTTTCATATATGATTATGTCATTTATCTAGGGAAAAAAAAAAAAAAAGAAATCTCATAAACAATGATAAGAAATTAGTCCAAGGGCCCAAATTAACCTGAAATCACCATTGTATCCTGAATTCCTGAGAATGTTAAACACAAGATGCAAAACCAAATACCTAGACTGGGAATAATGAAGTAGCACTCTTTAGTAGCACCAACTGATGGGCACTCTTTAGCCATGGAGTGATTTTGGGGCAGATTTGACATGGTTAGCAAGAGAGGGTTTTTGATTCGGATTTTGGACTCTTCCATGTAACTTGGTAATAGCTTTACCAAAATAAAAATGTAACTTGGTAATAGGCTCAATTAATTTATTTTTCAGTTGACTACATAGAAGTTCTCTCATACCTGGTTTGTATTCAAATTAAACATTGAGCAATGGAAGTCTATTCAGAAGTTGGAAAGAGACTAGTCCCCTATAAAGGTTTTTAAGGCAAAGTGTTGCATAATTCTTGGCAAACATTTACCCTATTATCTCCAAAGATTCTGCTATTATCCATTCTCCAATCAAAATTTAGTTTCTTCTTATTTCTTTTTTGGTTTTGGTGAAGATCTGTTACAAAAACAATCTTTAATTCTTGCAGCCCTTTCTTCTGTCTCTATAATCCTTCGTCTTGCTTCTGTATAAACCTAAATCTACTCCGTTACAAAATTACAGATAATATAACAATATATCAGATTTATTTTTATATTATATTGTCCATATTTGTTTCCCAGCCCACTTACCATTCAAAGATCTTGAGTCGCCTTGCCAGTTACACCACACTTTTGGAACAGGCAATTCTGAATCTCTGCAGCCAGCATTCTTCTTTTTGACAATCATACCTGGTAATTTCTACCTTGCTACATTCTTAAACGGGAAAGGATCAAGAATTGTTCTGTATCAAACCCGAGGGCTTGGCAAAGTTTCTAAGTGAAATTGCGATCAAGTAAATTGTCTTTTCTTATTGTGGTCCACACCTACCAGTCGGTTGTGTAATTGTAGCTTTTAGGTTACATCAGTAATAGGCCTAGCTAATGGGACACAAGTAACAAGGATACAGGTGTGAATGATAAAACTTGAAAGTTGAAACAGATCCCAGAGAAAAGATCGAATCTCAACCACCACCCTCTGATTCCTCCCTTCCACCCCTACCTCGCTACGACTTTCTAAATGCCAGGAGGATACTCGTCGTTCAAGCCAACTAGCCATCTATTGAATCTCCTACCCCATGCTCCGCGAACGACTTGCCATTCCCAACCCCAGAAAACTCCGGAAACAAGCAAGACTTTAGGTGTCACTCAGCGAACTGCAAAAAAATTGGATCCAAAGCTCCCAAAACAGCACCTTCTATTTAATTTTTTAACATTTTATAATAATTTTAATGCAATAACCACTTCCTAACCAGAACTGGAATTATCTAGCAGAAACTCAGGATCACAGAACAGAGAAAATAGAGATCTGGAGAAAATAATATAGCAGAACTGTCATAATAATAACAAAATCAGGTCCAGTGCTATTCTAAAAGAAACTGACAGTAGGCAAAATCTCTCAAGACCTGAGATCAAACCAGAGGTGCACTGACCTCTCATTGTGAGACTAAGAAAACAGAGCAGTAATGCTGTGAACATGAATGAATAAACTTCAGATTTTCAACACAAATATCACAAGAACAGACAACCAGAAGCTTGAATATCATGTTTGAAGAAATTCTGTGCAGTATTTCAGAATGATTGAAGTAGAAAGAAAATTGAAACTTGAAGGAAAAACAGGTGTGCCACAAGTTGAAGCAGTCAGTGAATCCTAATCCTAGAATAGGAATCAACAATTTGGTTGGCTACAATAATTGTTGGCTACAATGTAGGCCCAGTTCTAAAGAGATTTTCTTTTGAATCAGGAGATGAGATGCTTGGTGGTTTAAATATTCCAGCAGCCTGTGATGGGAAAAAATGAGAGAAGAAAGAAGAAAGAAGAAAGAGGAAGAGGAGAGATCAGAGGACTGTTTTGGGATGGTGAACAGTATCCATGAAGAGTACCCTGTAGAAAGAGAGAAGAGGAAGGCAGGAAGCATTCATGGCTACACAATTCAAATCTCATTCTATATTCCATCCATACCTATGGGAGGGGTGATTACAAGTATTTAAAGATCTAGAAATATTTGAAAAAATAAAACCCTCCTAATATATAGTTTTCTTATTTAGAAAACTAATTTTTTTGGTGAAAAAATAAGAAAACTATCAAAAAATTAAAAGCTAACATAGAAAATACTATTAGGACTCCTTTAACTTTATAAATTAGTAGAACTCCCAAAACAATTACCAATTCTAATAGGACCCTACCACTCAAGGCAAAACTAATAGCTAAGGAATGGGCCCATAAGATCTCTATAACAATTACCATTAGATAGATTTAAAACTAATCTCTAATGAGCTCCACCCCCTTTAGACCCCCACTTTTGGTCCCTATAATTCAACCCATTACAAATAAAGCCCAAAGAATTAAAACCTCATTTCCAATAGACACTAAAATAGGACTAATTTTTGGACTGGTCCTGAATTATTCCCCCTTGTTTGAAAAAATAAATAAATAAAACTCTATCTGAGCTTTGAAGTAGACGAGTATCTTCAATGTAAACACAGCAGAAACCATCCTCCTTGATCTAGGGAAGTCTACAACCAGCCCACGATCCAACAGTACAAAATTACATACAAGAAGTTTGTTGTTGGAGACGCAACTTAGAAGCACAAATTCGACTAGGAATTGCTAACTTGGTTACCTGGTTTCCTAATATAAATACACTTAGAAAAAACTAAATCTAATAGGACTACTACTTATGGTAAAACTAACAGCTCAAGAATGGGCCCCATAAGATACCTACAACAACTATTATTAGATAAACACTAAACTAATCTCTAATGGCCCCACCATTGATAAAAATACATATTTGAGAGAAAAAACGCTACCCTGCTGGTGCAGGAGACGCCCAGACACAATAGGCGTCGAAAGGCCATGCTGCCCCGCCCTGTAGGGCGCTGAAGATGCTCCTACACACCCCCCCATTGGCACATGCACTAGCGTGTACCTACGCCAGCAGGGAGCGTTCACTTCCCTTATTTATTTTCTACACTCCTTTAGACCCCCACTTTTGGGCCATATAATTCAGCCCATCACAAATAAAACCAAAAGAAATAAAAGCCTCATAATAGATATTGTTGGATGGGGAAGTGACTTGTGTCTAATATGACACCAGGCCTCTTTATTTATGATAACAGAAAGAGTTCTAGAATATTACAAGGACCTTTAAACCCCTTAAGGACCTAAGGACCCATTTGGAATCTGACACTTTCCCTAAAATCCATTATTACAACTCTCCACCTCAATAGATATCACGTACGTCCAACTTGTAGATAATAGGATGAAACATCTTACTACTAAGACCTTTAGTAAATACATTAGCCAGTTATTCACTACTGGAAACAAAAGGCACAATCATAAGACCCATATCCAGCTTCTCTTTGATGAAGTGTTGATCAATCTCCACATGCTTGGTTTGATCATGCTGGATAGGGTTGTGAGCAATGCTAATGGCAGATTTATTGTCACAAAAGAGCTTTATAGGGCAACCAAATTTTTCAGAAGACCATGATGTCATAGGAGCTCACAAATGTCATAAGCCATAACACAAAAACTCTACTTCAGCACTTTTGCTTTAGCAATTGAACAGACAACCACCGCTTGCTTCTTGCTTCACCATATGACAAGGTTGCCACCAACAAAGGTGCAATAACCAGTAGCAGACCTGCGGTCATCAGGGGAACCTTCCCAATCACCATCCGTGAAGGCCTCCACCCTAAGGTGATCATGATGATAAAAAAGGATGCCACGTCCTAGGGAAAATTTCAAGTAATTGAGAATATGCAACACAACTTCCATAAAAGTCGAATAGGGATCATACGCTTACTCCAGGCTGACAGAAAATGCTATGTCAAGGCGTGTATGAGAAAGATAGATCAAGTACCCCACTAATATCTAATATCTCCCCTTATTCACAGAATCACCTTCCTTGCCACTCAGGTGACCTTTAGCTTCAGTAGGAGTATTTACCGGCTTACACCCCAACATGCATGTCTCAGAAAGAAGATCAAGCACATACTTTCGTTAAGACAAGTAGATCCCATGAAAAGACTTGGCAACTTCAATTCCAAGGAAGTAACAAAATTTTCCTAAATCTTTGATCTCAAATTCCTCACCCAAGTATCTCTTAAGGCTAGAGATCTCTACCAGATCACACCAATAACAACAATATCTACATAGACTATCAGGATAGCAATCTTCCCACCAGATCTCTTAATGAACAAAGTATAGTCGGCATTGCTTTGAGAGTAGCCTGTAGCAATCATAGCCTTGTGGAAATGCCCGAACCAAGCATGAGGAGATTGCTTCAGCCCATACAATGCATGCTTCAACTTGCATACTTTCCCTTAGATTTTGGAGCAAGTGAACCTTGGATGAATGTCTATAAACACTTCCTCCTCAAGTTCCATATGAAGAAAAGCATTCTTCACATCTAGCAGCTGGAGATCCCAATCTAAGTTGGTGGCACAAACTAAGATAACACGTATTGTGTTCATCTTAGTAACTGGAGCAAACGTCTCTTGGCAGTCAATCCTATAAGTCTAAGTTAAGCCCGTAACAAGAAGTCTGGCCTCGTACTGATCCACTTACAACCGCCTTCTTCTATGAGGGAGGATACATATACACTATACACTATACCTACCGATGGGATATACAACTTTTCTCTCCAACCGGTAGTGCATTCTCACTGCCGCATCTCTTCTTCTCATTCTCTTTACTGTTATTCTTCTTCCTTTATCGGTTGTTCCAGATCTGAAATTACAGGGTTAGAATGGCTTCTTAGTTAGAAAAGGAAATGGTTTGACTGTAAATCGGAATTAGAAAGAAAAGTGATACATTATAAAAAAGATATAAATATATATATAGTAGAGATTCCCCCGTGGATCCATATAGCCAACCCCATTTAGTTGGGAAAAGGCTGAGTTGTTGCTGTTGTATATTTAGTAGAGATTCCTGTCCAAAGGTTCCAGTTTGACCTATAAAGGTTCTCATCTAATAGTTTTGAGGGTAACGTAAAGCTGTGTTGACAAGTCAAGCCAAGCTTACAACTGTAGGATTTTTGTAATCAAAGAACAACCATTAACCACTCTAACAGTAGCACAAATATTCAGATTTGAAAGGAAGATATGTTTAGACAATCCTTGCTGTCGATCCTTCTCAGCTGGCCTCCTCTGATCAGATCAGTAGCACTGATAACAGGGGCTTAGAAGGCTTCGTAGAGGTTCAAATCCACTTAATAACATGAATCAAAGTCCAAGAGAATAGTAGGAACTGAGCCAGGTCTGTCGATCTCAGTTCTGGACAGAACAGATCACCAAACAGGGCTTTTGGGAGACTTCAGTTATCTCACTAACAGCTCGTCAGAATGATCAAATCTTTTGGTCGATTGATGGCACAGATGGGAGGGAGGTTCAATCCTCGGCTGAAACTGCTTCAGGCAACCAGCAACCAAAATAGAAAGTTCTGAGATTCCTGGGCAGAACAGGATTTCGTGAATACCTGGTTCAATGTTCAGCAGTAGAGTTCCTGAGAAAGCTTGGAAGAGAAGAAGTAGAAGACAACTTGAGGAAGGGGACCTCTTGCGCTTCACACCGCAAAGAATCAGCCAGATCATACACCATCTCCACAGCCTTGATCAGACACAAGACTAATTCTCAGCACAGAAAACAATAGCACCAGCCATTCTTGTTTGGGTGTAAAATCGTGGGAGCTTTAGAAGCCTTCTCTTCTTTATTTATAATGTTGATGTGGGAGGGAATTACAAAATAGAAGGTTCCTAAAAGGAAACCTTAGTTTAGTCTCCTAATACAACAACAACAACAACAAACATAAGCTTATCCCAACTAAATGGGGTCGACTACATGGATCCGATATGAAAAAAAGGGAAATCAAGAAGCACAAAAAAAGGGAAAATAAGTGAAAAGGGACTAAGAGAAGTAGATAAGGCAAAAATCAAAGATGCATCATAGGGATCTCCCTTCCACGAGGTCTGCTACCTAGATCCTTATCCTCCACAAAACTCTATCCATGGTTATACTAAAGTTCTCACCACTTCATTAATAGTTATTTTAGGCCCACCCCTACCTCTTTTGGCTCCCTCCAAATGAATCTGCTTGCTCTTCCTTACTAGGGCATCTATAGGTCTCCGTTGCACATGGCCATACCACCTCAACCGGTTCTCGTGAAGCTTGTCCTGGATTGGTGCAACCCCCAACTCATTTCTTATACAATCAATCCTTACTCTATCTCTCTTGGTCTTACCGCACAGTCCTCTTAACATTCTCATCTCAGCTACACTCAGTTTAGTCAAATCACTCTTCTTAACTACCCAACAGTCCGCTCCATATGTCATAGCTGGTCGTACCACTGTCATGTAAAATTTTCCCTTAAGTTTAGTAAGCATTCTTTTGTCACATAGTACTAACGCACCTCTCCATTTCATCTATCCCACTTTAATTCTATGAGCAACATCATCCTCTATATCCCCCTTTTTGTTAAAGATGGACCCCAGGTATTTAAAACAGTCACTCTGGGGTAGGCTCATGTTCCCCAAGTTTCACCACTCCTTCCCGTCCTCTAGTCTGACTAAAGGGGCACATCATATACTCTGTCTTCGTTCTGCCTATCATAAAACCTCTTGATTCCAAGTTTGATCTCCATAGCTCCAATTTAGTATCAATCCCTTCCACTGTTTCGTCTATCAGCACAATATCATCTGCAAATAGCATACACCAAGTATTGTATTTAGTCTCCTAATACAATACTTACTAAAACTAAAATTAGGAACAAATTGAAATTAGAAACTAGCTGAAAAAAGGAAACTACCTACTTTAACAACTAAGACACTTAAATTGGACCAATCAATTGAACCAGACCAGCTATTAGACTAAGCCCAAACATAAAACCCCATCAACTAAATCCTAAGTGCCCTGACCGACACCCCTTTTCCTTCTCCTTTCATATGTCTTTATTGTTGCTTCAGAAGATGTAGGAGAGGGAGCAGACACTGATAGGTTGAAATCGTAGAACAGGAGGCCAAGGGAGAGAAATCAGGGGAGGGAGGGCCAAGCATGCAGCATTGTCGGCCAAGAGAGAGGAAGAAAGAGAAAGAGAGTACACATTAGTGGGGTTTATAGAGACAGAAGGAACTTGTAGCATTAATATGCTGAGGAGCGGAAATATGAGAAAGCAAAAATGGGGAAGGGAATTGGGTAACAAGAATCTCCCAAACTGCTACACCAATTCCATAAAACCTAATAATAACTAAGCAAGTGCAGTTGGAATTTCCCTTCAGTGACTAACCTAGACAAAAGGGAATCATCTCGTTTCCTATCCATCTTTACTCATCTCTTCATCCCCTTTTCTGTTTAGACATCAGTTTTCCATACTTCGTTTTGTTTGGATCAATGTAGCCGATCCCATTAAGTTGGGATAAGGCTAAGTTTGTTGTTGTATCTATAACCAGGGTTTAAAATATTGTATCATATTGGGCCGCATCAGACAATATGTATCTGTATCTAAAAGTCCTCAACACGATATGGTACTAATATGATAACTTAAAAAAAAAAAATGTGTATCAACCATATTGGCTTGATGCATGGTTGATACCCATCCATACGCGACCTGGGACTGCAGAACACTTACCGAGAGCTTCTATAAGGGGCATTTTAATCTTCTTCTTCTTTTTTTTTTTTGTGCAAAATTAACTCTACTCCTTGCTTCTACCATCAACAGCAACTCTAGTGCTGATGATTTCATCTTTACATGGGAATTAAACAGCTAGCGGTCGGGGATTGAAACCAGATCTGCGGAAGAACAGGTATCTCCCAAAACTTTAAATTTTTTGCTCAAATCTTGACTTTTAATGTTGTTTTTTAGCAATGATCACTAGATTAATGAAAAATGACCTGAATGATTGCATCAACCTTTTTTTTTTTTTTCATCTAACGTCATATCTTCCCCAAAACCAAAAATGACATCTTTTGTCACATTAGTATATGCAAGAAACCTCATCTTTTATACATAACAATTGAATGCACTTGTCTCATCATAATTTGTTATCCTTTTTATATCTGATGATAGATTTTACATATTGCTTATTGATAGTATTTAATACTTCAAAACTGTATTTTGCATATATTCGAAGCATTTCCATGTGTTTTTTTACCATTTCCCTATGTATCTAGTGTCTCTCCGATACGATAAGATACTTCTCTTAAAATCAATCTACCAATACGATTCCCAATACCGATAATTTAAACCCCGTCTATAACATTGGAAACAATGAAGAAAATAACACAGAAAACACGAAAAAGCTAAGGTAATCAAGTCTTGTAGGCATAATAGTACAGGCATTACAAATACACCGGGTCTAAAAATCCATATATAGGAACCACTGTTGGCCTAACCCAATCCATGTATATATATTGCCTCTGTGGGCCTCTGCCACTTTTACTTCCAACCATTCAAAGAGTTTTGACAACTGGATAGTAATGAAGAGGTCATTTTTCGGCATTGGAGATCGCCAAGGTGTGGAAAATAATCGATGGAGAATATATCTGGGAATAATGTTAAACAGACGATTTTCTTTTTTTCTTTTTTCTTTTTTTTTTTTTTGGGTGGGGGGGTGTGAATGAAACATATGATTTTTATTGTGAAACAGTGTGTAATTATTCGGAACAAACAACATATCACTTCTATAATGGTAAGAGTGAAGGGGCACAACAATATATACAAGCAAAAGGGGGAAATTTTACTTACTCAAGCTCCCATCGAAGTGCATCAAATAGCTCCCTCTTGGTTTGTTTCTCGGCACCAGGGGTGTTTAAAACCTTACTCTGTTCCACCATTGTAAGTGTGTTATTTTTCAACCCTTCCTGCAATTCATCATCAGAAAAGAAATCAGGACCATACATTGATTTTAAAATTATTAAAAATAATAATAATAAAAAAAAAATTTAAAATAAGCTGAAACTGCATCTTCCTATACAAAACTAATTCAGAGTAATAATTTAATCTCAAAGCTACTTGTTTCAGTTCTTCAGCCTTTTATACGAATAATATTTTTGCACGAGTCAAAGATCAAGTTAGAACTTTGAGTGATGACCTCATACTAGAGGCATAAAATCCTTAAGCATTATAGCTCTTTAAATAGGATATCTATAGGCATAAAATTCATAAGCATAATATCCCTCTAAATCCTATAGCCGACTCCAAACAATTTAGAACTAATTGTTTTAAGTGGATGGAAAAAAAAAACTAGTTCACACTGCACACATATTCATGTGTATTGCCATAATCTTATTAATGGAAGAAAGCAGGCCCTATATATTTTTCATAACCCAACTTCGATTAGAGATCAGCTCATCAGCAAAGTTGTTCTGATCTTAATTGTACCATATTCACTTCTTAACCCAGTGAAGCCCAAGAATGACTCTCCCCTTTGCTCTCAAGTTACCCTGAGGTTTGATATCACCAAGAGTTTACGTAGTGCTAAGACGAATCTACTTTCACTGCCCCAGTTACACTTAAGTCCAAACTTAGGGCCTGAAGTTCAAAAATTGAACTAGGAAAAACATTAAAAAATAAATAAATCCTTAGGTCATATACAAAATACTGGATCTTCATTACTTCTAATCAAAAAACCCAACCTCTTACTGGGAGAGAGAGAGCTGTAGGGAAAAAGTTCAATTACATTAGCTTTTAGCTGATTGATTATCTTCAACCTGAGAGCATCAATTGTACCATCATTCATTAGCATCTCCAAAACAGCTTCAGGTGTCACGACTGACGAACCCATTATACTTCCCTACTTCTTTTGCACCTCAACTCAAATAGATCATGCCCAATGATTCACCTGGAACAAGAGAATTGTCATTCTTAGCACCATGATAATAATACGGAAAAAGAAAGCAATACTTTTATAACAAATATAATAGCTTGCTCCTTCTGTTTCACTGAGGAAGATGAAGGTCAGTAATTATTCACATGAAAGATTTTGTAAGACTACAACATGCATCAAGTAAATTCAACAAGGGGTAAAAAAAAAATTGCCTCAAGTAAAACCCTGAAAACAATAGACAGTAGAAAGGGTGGAAGTTTTCAAAATAAAGCATCAAATAAGTGCAAGTATATAGGATTCTAGGCATGAGACGAATACAATTCAAATCAGCTAAGCCATTTCTAATTTAACTCCTTTTAAATTTTCTGTCAAACCACATCCATCCATATTTGGGAAAATTACAAGATTACTCAAAATTTTGTTTCAGTTTACCAAATTACTCACCCAATAAATTTCACCAAATTACCAAAAATATAGATTGGTATTACAAAACTACCTACCCAAAACAGTGTCGCTACCTTTGCTCCCCCTTCCCTCTCCTGACGGTAATATACATACAGTGGATGATGATAATTTGAGCGAAGTGAAGGGAAATGCAAATTAGAAAGGGATGGTAACCAATTCCATAATAAGGAAGAAACGGAAAATGTTGATTTAAGCAGTGTTTGGGACGAGGATTGTGGTACCCAACACTTCCGTGGAGTTGCAATGAAGGCAGCTCCAAACAGCGTAAGAAGAAGAAGGGATTTGGTGACAAGTGCTCATATTAGCCAAAGAAGAAGGTGCCAGTGCACCACATGAAGATACAGCCCAAGAAAACTCAGCCTTGGGACATCATGTGTCGCCCCACCATCTACCCCCTCTCCCTCCTCTTCCTCCCTATTGGAAATGAGTCTACGCTTCTTTGACAGGATCAGCGATATAATCCAAGAAAGCAAACTATGGGGAAAATTTACCCATGTACTTTTGGGGGGTCATCCCATTTCACGCATGGACGGTTGCCCTCTCCTCATTGCTGATAAACCTGCCGCCACCAACCCTACTTCTCCCACTCCAGTCAAACAGGAATCCCTAAGGAAGAACCCAATGTCATCATCTTCATGTAAGTGATTTTCATCCCTTTTCATTTAGTCTTCCCTTGTTGTCTTTGGTACACGAATGGATGAAATTTACTTCTTGAAAGAGGCTTCTATTTAGCTGCCCAGCTTCTTCTTCCGTCCTTATGTTTCTTTTCCTTGCTTTCACTTAATTGCAGTTTTCAGAGCATCCATACAAATAGACATGCAAATGCCTACCAACTCTTTATGTTGTTTTCCTTACAATCCCTCGTAAGCCGCAGTATCTCCAGGATGCAGTTCCTTTTAAGCTATGAAATGGGTAAGTTATAAAATCCACAATCACCTGCTCCTGGCCTCAACCAGCAGCTTTTTTATTAATACTGAACGGGAAATAATTTGAAACAACGTAGCGAAAATTGGAAAAGGTGGATAAACCAAAAAAAAAAATCCATACCAGGAAAATAGGCCAGAATAAGTGAAATTCAATGGATTTTGAACACCAATTCTGAATGGGTTGAATCTGTGGTCAAGTCGATTTCTCAGGTCCATGACTGGGTACAACATAGACTGCTTTGGTTATTAGCATAACAGGACAGGGTTGCACATGGAAGATAACAGAAGGTATTAAACTAGGGTCTAAAGGTTGTAATCAAGAGAGATTGAGAGAATGATAAGAGTTCTGACAGCTAGCCCATGCAGCATCTGTGCACCCTCCTGCAATGGTGGATGAAGAATCATGAACATAATAATTT
This sequence comes from Macadamia integrifolia, assembly GCF_013358625.1. Classification (NCBI taxonomy): domain Eukaryota; kingdom Viridiplantae; phylum Streptophyta; class Magnoliopsida; order Proteales; family Proteaceae; genus Macadamia; species Macadamia integrifolia. The sequence continues at coordinate 4,036,762 of NC_056566.1, forward strand.
CTGGTAACATCATTAGTAGATACAACTGTTGATCCACTGCCAGTGGCGTGAGAAGCATATCCTGTTACAGGTGAAGATCCAGATTGAGTGCTTGAAGCAGATCCAGTTGATCTGGCTTATGCACCGGCACCCATTTGATCCCGCTAGTAGTGATTGGAGTCGCACTTATATAGGCCAAAAGGATGTGTTGTCGCAATTGGGCCTCAAACTAAGGTCGAGTCCTGCCGGGGATATCCCTAAACAGTTCCCAAAAATTGGCTGAAAAGGGGATAACTGAAGAGGAGATAGCAGCAAGCTAACCTGAACCGTAGTAGGGTTTCAAACAGGCTGTGGGAGAAAACCTGCAGCACACACACCAGCCCTCCAAAGGCCCTATACTCCCGGTCGAGTGCCTCTTCTAGGGGGTAGAACAAACCCTCAAAAGGGCCTTCAAATCTGCTTGCAGGTTGGGAAGATCTAGCCAAGGTCGATCTTGGTCTCCTTGCTGGTCTTTGTTCACAATCAATGGAGGGCTGATGGTCTTCAATCGATGCTCAAGCACACTCAAATCTCTCTCTCACAAATTAGAAAAAAGAAGGAAGAAGAAGAGAAGGATGGAGTTGGGATACATGTGGGTGGGATGATGGCTATCTCAGCTTGGGCCTCTCACCCACAGTTATCTCAACTGTTTTGACATCCTATCTTAGGAGTTAGAGCAACATTGGCTGCAATTGATGATCATCAATTCTCGCCTTTTTTTTTAAGGTAAAGATGATCATCAATTCTTCATTAATTGTAAAAGTGTTACAATGATCTCACTTATATAGACTAGGCACAGCCTCACAAAAAAAAATTACAAACAAACCAAATAGGATACTAAAAGCTTTTGGCAACTAACTACTGACTTGTACTCTAAGCAAAGAAAAGAGACAATACTAGGGACTCCTAGAAGGCTAACGTAACTTGTTCAACTTGGAGTTTGACTGCTCAAACACAAGAAGACAAAAAACCAGCTGAATGGAGAATAGCAGGACACAACCTGGCAGCTTCTGGACAGCTGCTGCTAGGCTGGTTTGATGGCACCTTGGAGGCTATTCTAGAAGACCAAAATAGAAGCAAATTATGGACATAACAGGGGGCTGCTATGCTGGTTCGATGGCTGTAAAAGTGATCCAGCATAGGACCAAAACTGGGGGACAGCAAGGCTGGCACGATCAGCCCAAAGGTTGGTTGGGCTGTCTGGCTTTCTTCCTTCTTCTATAGTATAGGCCAGCATGGTTGATGCTAATAAGTAACTTAAGGGGTTTATTTTATTGGAAATAAGCCTTGGATTGGGTTATGTAGGTGTTGAGCCTTTGATCCCATGGGTTTTCTTTGTAATAGGCCACTTTAATGGGCCTAAAATATGGGTAGAAAGTAGGAAAATGAGATTTAATTCATTAGTTTAGCTAGAGTTTGTTTTGAGTCTCTTTCTTTTTTAGTGTTTCGAGTCTGTTTTGAGTCTTCTATATAAGTTTGTAAGGGGCTACAGCATTAAACACGAATTTATTAATGAAATTTCAGCTTTGTGCTCCCAAAATTCTGAGAAAGAATTCTTCAAACAGCTAAGATATTTGTGGGTGAGATGCCCAGACTGAGATAGCCATTCCACCATCCCACCCACATTTATCCCATCTCAATCATTCTTATATTCATATTTATTCTTTCATCATCTTCTTAATCCAACAAGAAGTATTGTTCTTCAAGTTTTCCTTGAATTTCTTCAAGTCTTCTAGAAAGTTGGATGTCACATGTTTTTTCGGATTAAGCAATTCAGCCATCCGATCAAACTCAAATTTTGACCAGACATTCAAGAATGGTAATTTGGAGATCGATTCAAATCTGAGCTCTTTCTGATGGTATGATCTTGAGATATTTGCAAAATACCGATTCTGCCCTTCCCTTCTCAAGATCTGGAAAAGGTTATTGTTTTGTGTTCAAATAACTATTGTTTCCCTTCCATTTGTTTATTCAAGTTAACTATTGAAATCAGAGATTGTTTGCGCTTTATTACCCTAATTTATGTATCTTAATAATTATTTTGCCCCTCATGGTTATTGTTTTGTTTTTCTTTCATAATTGCTGTCCTATTTCACTCCTAGTCTTCACCATTTGCATGTGGACCATCGTTTGAGTATAGATTCTTGTCAACTGGCTACTAATTTGATTCTTTCAAATTTAGTACTACATTAGTGTCTACATCACTAAGGGATAACCTAACAAAACCTACGTTGGAAGGACTTATGGGAGAACTACAAAAGACTTGGAAATTATGTTGAACCCTCAAGCACTGATGTGCTTAAAAATAACCCATGTATAATCCATGCCTGCAACACTTCCATATGGAGAAAGATTGGCTTACCATGTCCCATCAATAACACCTAACCTATATCATTAGTCAACTGCCCCCTGGACAGTCAGCAAGAGTAAAGTAAACAAAAGGATGAACAACCAACTTCAACTCTAAAAAAGTATAGCTTTTCATGAGATTTTCCAATGAAAAGGCCTTTTATAGCCCTTTTTCAGCTATTATCATAGTGTTCTATCCTTCCAAGAGTACTACCCTATATGCAGGCTATGTCTAGGGAAACAAGTTCGGTAGAGTGGTCCCCCACTTCGTTTGCTTACTAAACTAATGGAACCTATCCTATGTAATACAAAGATCCTAACAGGAGTAGCTACGATTCTTTTTGGAGACGGAAGCCACAGCAAGGCCACTTGCGCCTACGATTGCCTCACCTTTCTACATTGCTTCTTTTTCTTTTTCTTTTTCTTTCTCTTTCCACCACCTATCCACATCTATCTCATGCACCAGAGTTAGCAGCGCTGGATCAAGGTAATCAAAGTCATGACTCATCAGAGGTTGAAAGCAAAATTGATAGCGGACTAGTAGCGTGGAAAAAATCAATAGACAAAAGATGTTGCAAAAAGGATTCAATGACTATATTTTGACCAAACTTTGTCCCATCTTTGAAATCCACCTTGAGGTCGAAAAAGGATTGGTGGATCAGCTCTCAACAAAGGAGGTCCAGAGGCTCAAGAACCAGTGTATCTTACCAAGGCAAGAATAGGAAGGGAAGGGAGAAGGCAAGGCACTAGTGAACACCAAAGTAGGGCAGGAATTGGGTGTTGAGAGGGGGGCTGAGGACAAGGAGAAGGATAGGGAGTAGCAGAATTCTAAAACTACGGAACCAACTGGTTTCACACTAGGGGAACAACATCCGAAGCAATGCCCCAACAGGTAATCAATGCTCAACTCATTTCGTTCCTTGTATTCCTCTCAAATTGAGAAAGTGGTTCATTTCACTTGATGATTCCACAACCCTCATAAGGATTCCAATCCAAAATGAGTTATCATTACACCAGATGCCAAATGTTGATATGCTTACCAATTAGAATTAAAGGCTGAAGACAAGCTACGTTAAATGATCTACGACCAAAGAAGCAACAGCTAAGCTGATCGTAGGCCATTCTCACCCAATGGTCTAGCTGATCAACAAGCACCGTTGTGTGTTAGCATGCTTTGACCCTTGAGCGCACTAATAAGTTGCACGCACCTTACTCAAATAGGGGTTTTAGCTATAGTGGGGCCCTTAATTCTTGGGATATGATATATAAAGTTGGAGAGAATAACAAAAAATAGGAGAACACAATATGATAGAAGATATGAGTGAAACAAGGCAATTGAAACCATACTAAGTTCGGGAGTGGGCAATAAGACAGGTACGGATACGTACGGCAATTAAACAAACCAAACAGCAATAATACTTTTCAAATATCCGGCATAATAAAACGTGTACGGCAATGATACGATACGTGTTTAAGACGTGTTTAATATGGCCACTTTGTAAGAAAAAATACGGGCATATATTCACTATGTAACAAACATGTACACTGCCTAACAAATAAAATAATACCTAGACAATGGTTTTATCAAAAAGAAACCTTACAACTGAAATAAACACAACCTAATATTTCTGATTCAAGCCAGATGCTATATTAAAAAAAGCCTTCAAATAGAGGTTAAGCATCACCTGCCTCGGGCCACAGTGCTCTCGGAGTCTAAAATGCTGTCAGACATGTTATTAGGACCATCACAGACCCATGGGAGACTTGGTAACACCTACTTCAGATTTCCCAACACCTACTTCAGATTTCCCAGTTGAGAATTCTTCACATATATTGTCTTCAATTCTGTGTATACAAGAGTGTATACAAGAGTCACTTGTGAAAGCATCCTACAAAGAACAGTAGCTAATGCTTAATTAGAACCTAGAAGTCCCCAGCATGTTACCCAACCTCTAAACTGGCAACAGATCAAGTCCTCCTTAGGAAATCCTAAACATCTGAACAATTAATTCTATTGTGGACAACTGGATTGGATCGTTAGGATCCTATCTCAGTGTTGTAAAGTTCAGTTTCTAACCGACTAGAAAAAGAAAAAAAAAAAAGATTAACTCACGCTTGAATTTCATACGGTTCTCTTTGATATTTCTTAGAAAATAGAAACAACAAAGTAAAAGATGACAAACACTAAGAGTTGATTTTGGAAACCAATCACTATTTCCACAAGCAATTTCCCTAGTATGACCAATCACTTTCAAGCATCATCCTAATGAAGATAACCACAGAGAGAGAGAGAGAGAGAGAGAGAGAGAGAGACTTTACAGAAAAGAAATTTTCTGCTGCAATCAACTGGGAACGGAGACAAAGAATATAAAGGGGGTAGGGGGCTCAATACCTTTAGATGGAAAGAGAAACTGCCACTACAATCAACTGGGAATGGAGATGAAGAATATGAAGGGGGCATGAGGCTCAATAGACTTTGATGTAGACTCACAAACCGCCATTGCAGTGAAGTGGGAACAGCGATGGAGAATAGAAAGGGGACAGGGACTAAGGTTCCAAAACCAGAGAGAAAATGAAGAAATGAAGAAGGGTTTGTCGATTTGGGATTCTGACCTTTTTTTTTTTCTAGCGTTTTTGGCATATAATATACGTCCTAAACGTGTATAATACCTCCTAAACGGCTAATTTTTTTTTCTTTTTTTGATAAAAGAAACGGCTAAACGTACTATATCAATTCTGGCCTAAATAAAAAGAAATTAAAAAAAAAAAAAAAAAACGTATAGACTAAATTATATTCATCCTGATAATTTGCCTGTATAGTGCAGCACAACATATGAGACTTTATAAATGTAAAATTAATTTTATAAGCAGTAATAGGTAATGTTTGTCTACCTGTAAAGCATTTGCCCATACTGTATTTTCAGCTGTCTCTGTCTTGGTTATTGGATTCCATCCAAAACCCATAGTTTCTAGCAATTTCTTATAGTCCGTACACATTTTGTTCATCTTGTTCCAGAGTTGTTCTCTAGTAAATGTTCGACTCACAGTTGACTCTAATCGCTCCTTAGTATTAGTCCAACCATTTTTGCTAAAAGTTGAATTAGTCTTATTTCCCTTTTTAACGTTGTCAATCATTAGTTTAAAAAATTCATCAGTCTCAGCCTGGTTATTAGCCATTGCACTATTGCTGCACTACAAACTACAATTTCAGATTTTCGCTATTAATATGTAAAGGGTAAATCCTATCTAGCATATTAACATTACATCAGTACAATACATCCCACAAGAAAGGTTATGACAATTAAAGTACTTATGAATAGAAAAATTCAAGAATTTATCTCTTAGTTCACAAAGAGCAGCAGAAGACCAAAATATTCAAAGGCATGACATGCTTCCATTATAAAAGTAACCTAATATTTAACAATAAGATGTGCAAGATTAATAGGATTCCTAGACACAGTGCACAACCAACAATAAAATGATCTCTAAATAAAAAACAGATTGTAGATATATTCCACATGAAGCAAAACTAACACATAATTTCTAAACATAGTAACAGTGATGGGGCAGGTAAAATGGATAACCCCCTGGAACAGTAAGAATATTAACAGCGATCCTCCTAAGAGTTGTTAGTGAATGAAATATAACCCTCAACTTGTCATGGCTGGAGTTTTAGGGAATTCCAGGTTATGAATGTGCGGTCTCTGGTATTTTTTTTTTCCTTCCAATTTTTTCTTTGCAGGTTGCATGCAATACTGCATGTACCCTTGATTCAAATAGGAATGGTAAAATTTCATTTCTAGTAGGTAAAATTTCATTTCTAGTAGGTCCTAAAGGAGTGTTTACTGATGCCATGTTGTTTGCACGCAACCACTATATAGCAGGGGACCAACTGTGAGTGATAGACTTACCATGATCAGTCGATGGTTGCACCTAGGTGTAAATTACACAGTGCTAATTCAAATTGTTGCATTTACTCAGTAGATCTATTTGGCCTCTTCATATTATTATCCTACTATCTACGACATGATCTGTTGGACAGTTTTATGGAGTCTGTTATCCAATAAACCCCTATTAGAGAAGATATGGATCTCAACTGCTAGAATACACATATGCGATGGCTATAGGAATGGATTTAATGATGATAGAAACAGATTCAAACTAGTGGACTTCAAACTCTAACAAAGTCTGTTATGACAGAGGGTAGATGTCTTTAAATAAAACCAGAAACAAGTCTAGTGAACTTCAAACTCCTAAACAAAGTCTGTTACGAATAATTAACAACCAAACAACAATCAACTACCAAAGATTTAACCCATTACACTTCCCTTCCCAGAACAATTCCATCATGGGCATGCATTAACATGCAAAGATCGTCTGTGACTTCTGAATGAATCTAAAGTCTTCTAGCACTGAATCAACCATCCATTGCAGATGGATACAGCTCACTTCCTGCGATGGTTTCAACTAAAAATTATGCCTATAAAAAGAAGCCTAAAGATTCCAATAAGATCCGTGTCTCTTGGACATTTATTTGAAAGCAATCCTGAGAGAAGAACATTCAATTTGTGCACATGACAAGAGCCATAAAGAGAAAAACATTAATATTTAACTTAAAATAGATAAAACCCAACAAATAATATGAGAACAACCTCATCTCTCTTGGTTTTCAAATTCTGCCCTAAAACAGAACCCTGAGAGAGAGAGAGAGAGAGAGAGAGAGAGAGAGAGAGGAGAGCGAGAGAGAGAGAGATACCTGCGAGAGCTGCCTGAGAGACGGAGAGAGCTGCGTGAGAGACAGGAGTGAGCTGTGAGAGCGGCGTGAGACGGAGTTGTTAGGTTTTATCAAAAGGAGGTTTTGAGTTTTTATCGGGAACAAGCTCTTTTTTTATTTCCCAAAAGATCATCTTAAAAGTGAAAGGTGTTACTTCATCCCCACTCTTGGGATGACTTCTTGGACTAGTTCATTTCCTGGGCACAAAAACGAGAGAGGAGTTAAGAGCCCATTTGGTAACGATTCTGTTCTGAGAACGCCGTTCTTCGGCAAAATCATCTATTTGTGTTACCTCATTAAAAGATGATTTTTTGACTCAGTGTGGGCGTTTGGTGAACTTGTTCCGAAACTGTTCTGGGGACAGTTCCCCAAAGACCATCTCAGAACTAAAGGAACACCTAAAAGGTGTTACTTGATCTCCACTTTTGAGATGATATTTTAGACCCGTTCATTTCTTGGGCACAGAAATGAGAGAGGAATTAGCAAACGCTTTATTTCCCTTTCTGTTCCAAAATGGAATCTAGAATAGAAAAGATCATCTCGGGAGAGTTACCAAACAGGCTCAAGCCAAATGCTTTTTTTCCCATTTTTGTTCTAAAATGGAATTTGGAACAGAAAAGATCATCTCGGGAGTGTTACCAAACAGGCTCCTAGTGATATAATAATAAATTGTTTTATACAACCACACATGGGTTCCCTAAATGGTTACGTATTAGGAAACCCACCCCGCTCCTACTATCAACAAGGCTACGCGATGCATCGCAGTTCAGTTTTGTTATGCTCAAAATATACTCATCAATATTAGCTCGACATGTAGAACTAAGGCACCGTTTGATAAAGTTTCTGCTGTTTCTGTGTCTAGAAACAGCAGGAACAATTTTTCATATTTCTGGGAATAGAAATGGATTTTTTGGTGTTTGATAAACCTGTTTCTCAGATCATTTTTTGTACACATTGTTGTTTGATAACATCCGTTTCTAAAAATGTTTCTTGCAAACATTGCTAAAAAAATTAATTACAACATTGGGTTGAATCAGAACCACCAAGCAACAGGAATCCCCCCCTAACATAGGCATGCCGACAAAGATCAGATGCCAGGGATTGATACCCTGTACACCCCTTTAGAATCACAGCCCAAACTCAGGCTCGAGAGACCTCTGATTGAGATACGAAGAGCAGCCGACTTGGCAGCCACCCTTTGCTCTTTCTTTAAACTCTCACTCATGGGTTCTTATCGGGGGATCAACTAGGCTAAGAGACCTTAGTGAGTTTGTTGAGTGCCCGTCCATTGGTAGGCCCCTCGCCAAATGGAAAGAGCATGAAGGAAGTCAATATATCAGCTTGAATTTACAAAGGAATGGCTTGGTTGGAACTTATCTAAACCATGCCCACTATGGAATGCAAAGATGAGCTGGATTGACAATCTGGTCTTTAATCAAACATATAATGTGCAAAATTCAAACACCATTTTTTCTCTTAATTCTGACTCTGTTTTCATTGTGTTCCAGTCACGATTGATACAAGGAAGGGGAAAATACAATTGCTCTCTTCTATCTTCTTCAAGCTTAGAAGCTGGTCTCAAGTTGATCCCAAGTTTGGCCAGAGTTGACTGCTGCCAAGGACTGCATTCTTGCCATCAGTCACCTAATTTCTGCTTTCCAAATGCCTACCCTCATTGACTGGGATCTATTGAATCTGTCTCACACTTGCAATTCATTGTCATACTCTTCCCAGAGGGGAGGAGGGTGCTCTTTTGGAGGAAGCTGTAATGAGCTGGATCATATCTCCTTCTTTCTCCAGAAACTTTAGACTTTGAAAGATCACAGATGAACTAGGAGGGAAAGAAATTTGGTCCTTATTCTAAGCCATAGTAAGTTGGAATTTGTGGCTTGAACGGAAAAAACTGAAGCCAACAAACCAAATATAAAACAATCATAGCACTCTGATAAAACCAATGAATCTTTCACAGATAAGATTATATGAAATCAAGAAACTCTATCAAAGTTTGAACCAAATAGAACTGCAAGGGTTTGTAAAATCCAAATCGAAGCCCTAATGTATGATCGGAAGTAATTTCTTACCAAGGGGTTTCAGTAATGACAACGAGAATATGGTTAGAAGCTTCGTATGAGGGAGATGAACTCTGGAATTCGTTCACTTTATCGAAGGAGCTCACCTTGCAGTCACCTTGTTTGCAGAGAACACGCAGTGCAAGGCGATGGAGAGTTGAAGTAGCTGGACTTCCGTTTGAGTGTCCCGCACCCTCAACTGGAGACGCAGATGGAGAAGGGAGGTAGCATCATCTTCGCTGGTGATTAGGTGCAGATCTTTGGAGTTTTTAGGAGAGAATATCGCGCAGTTGTGGAGGTCGAACTCTGCTTCTGCGTGGGTTTGGGTTTTCCTCTAATGAGGTTTTAGAAGTTTTGGGGTATTTTCATTGGGAATAGGGGTTATAGGGGCAATTGCTTCGCACATGACTGTGATGGCCCTCTCGATACCTTATTGGAGCTTCGTAACTAGTGGCCGGTTTCCCGTCGCGTCGGCTTCAACAAGCTTAGCCACTCCAAGGAAAATTTCAAGCTCAACACAATCAAAACTGGAACATAATTACAACAAAATCAGATTTTCTTAGGAAGGAAAAAAGCAAGAACCCAGTTACAAGAATCCAAATATCCTGCAACCATCTACTTCTACCGTCACATGAAATAATTAATATTTTTCGATTAAGAAGCAATTAATCAAAGGCAGCCGGCACAAAAAGCCCTAAAACTCTGTAATTACAAAATTCCATGCTACTTATACCTTTCAGAATTCCAATCCCAGAATTTTCTGCTCCTTTTTTGCTATACGGGAACACTAATCCAGAGCTCTCTAAACCAAGGCGTTAACAGAGTGGAGAAAGAGCGAACAGAAGACGACACCGAGAGAGTTATAATGCTTTTTCGAAATTGACTTACCCCTTCTTCGATTTCCGTCTCCGGAGAGGAACCCTTGCTCGTCTTTGAACCTCTCCCTCCAGTCTATGATTCTTCCTATCTCTTTCTCTGTTTCTCAGTTCTCATCTACACGCAGAGGAAGTTTACTTTCAGGTGTTTATGGATTCGAGATGCAGAGGCTATTATTCGTTCTCCTGGTCTTCGACGGCTGCGCATTTGGTAACGTTTCAGAAAGCCGTTTCTCGAGTTTTTCAGCGCCATTTGATAACTTTTCCTGACGTTACTGTGTCTAGAAACGCCATAAACGGTTTTTCATATTTTTTTAAATAAAAATGAATTTTTTGGTATTTGATAAACTTGTTTCTCGAAACGTTTTTTATGGACATAATCTCATTAAAAACTCCAATAGTATCATCAGATGATCAAAAGAGAGAGAGGGTTCGATTGCCTTTTTTTATTTTTAAATAGTTAAAAGATTTATCAAGCACAACAACCTCTTTTTTCTCTCAAATTCGTTTTTAGAAACGATAAAACAAGTCAAACTTATTTCATCAAAGTAGTTTCTAGAATTGTAAATAGGCATAAATTTTGATTTACGTTTCTAGAAACGGGTGTGATGTACCATATTTAGCCACCAGTTCAGCACGTAACAAGACAATCTTGCCAAGCTCACGCTTCGGCTCTTCGCGGATGAGGCGAGCTTTGGCTCTTCGCGGATGAGTCCTTGCCTCATCCCAGTCTTGTCGAGTTCACGCCTCGGGCCTTTGCGGAGCTCACACCTCGGTCTCTAATGAGCAAGTCCTCACCATCCCTTCTCAGGCAAAGCCTTCGTCTCGGCCACTTGGGCAGGGACCCTCCTTAACCAACTAAGAGTCCTTAACTGAGTAAGTTCCTAACATTACAGCTGACAGGGCGACACGTCATGCGGTTGGGAGTGTCATCCACCCTGCCTTGGATAGAGATGGTGCTCCGGAAGAGGTGGAACTGCCAGTGGGAGGATCCTCTTCCAGTATTACGGAAGTGCTTTGTTGAGACTCCTGAAGCCTTGCAACTCCTTGAAACTGGGGAATATTCTGAAATATTCCCCCCTCTCATACATGGGTCCAACATAGAATGTGGAGGAGTTGGAGACAATAGGAGCTAAGGAACTCAGGCCTTATAAATATAGGAGGTGCCCCAATAGAAGGGGATGGAAAAATTGGGAAAATAATACATACCTATTGCTTAATTCTGACCCTGACTTTATAATCGGAGGGTTATCGCACCAGCCAACTCTGGTACCCCTTTGCTGACTTGTTCGTCCTTGCAATGAGAATACAGAGAACATTTGGTCCACATCAAAACTACCTAGAGAATCTACTTCTGGTCAAAATTTAGCGCAATAGATTGGCGTTGTCTGTGGGAAACAATACAGAAAGCTACACTCATCAATGTTATTGCGGAGTGAGCAGATTGTTTTGCCAACTATATCAAGGGGAAGGTTGCCATGACGTCCATGACCCGAGGAGAAGGTTCGGGATCCACTAATGGTGGAATAGGAAGTGCCTATGCCAGCAGAAGGATCTTTACCACCGCCACCTTGCATTGACATTGGAGCAATACTTGAAGAAGGCCCACCTGCTGATCGGAGTCCCCAACAATCATGTCAGGTGTGCCCAACTCACTTAGGCGATATGGGAGTGGAAGATTGGATCCAAAGCTTAAAATTGCAGGTGTTTGCAACCAATGGATTGGTGCAGAATTTCATTTGACAATTTGGAGCATCACTTCTAGTTCCACATATGGATCGTCAGAATAATGCTCAAGCTGCCCCTATTGCTCTATGACGAAGCCACAATGGTTCAACGCATGAGCTGAGGTGAACGCCCAGACCTAACGATGCCCAACGAGCTCGGAAAGATCACCATACAATAGTGTGGCTTCCCAGTCCACTGCTAGGCTTGCATCAAGAAGATCTCCTAGAATGTCGCGTTCTGTTTACAAAAAGTTTAATGCAACGCTTTGCTGAGCCTTTGCAACCTCCTTCAAGGGTGCTGCACTCGTGTCAATTTCGAATCTAAGGCTCAGATCGGTTCACAGCTATGACGAGCTGACCAAAGCATTCCTCACATGATTTTGAGCTAGTATGAAGCAGCGGCAGACCCCGACCAATGTAATGAACATAAGGTAGAGAACAGGAGAGCCCATACGTGAATTCCTTACTAGGTTCACCAAGGCCACATTGGAGGTTAAAAAGTTACTAGAAGGGGTGGCATACAGCTCACTATACAATGCCATCACCCACCCGAACTGGTCCGATCGTTGGCTCTTGATTTGCCCAAAACAATGCCAGAATTTCTGAGAAGGTGCAATCAGTATTCCAATATAGAGGAAGTCCTCGCAGCCAAGGGGATGGCTGATAAAGGAGATCAAACAGAAAGAGATAGGAAAAGGCCTTAGAAAACCAAGGAGAAGGACCGAAAACAAAAGAAGAATAGGCCGGATCGACTGATTGACCGAGCAGTAGATGAACAGTTTGAGTTGGACAGGTCTCGGACTAAACTACTTTTAGAAATCCAGAATCAGAAATACTTTCATTGGCCAAAGCCCATAGTCGTGAAACCTGAAGAAAGGAATCTTAATTAGTATTGCAAGTACCATCACGACCACGGCCATGACACAGAAGAGTGTAAGGCGATAAAAAGAGAGATCGACGAGCTGATCAAGGCAAGATACCTGAGCAAGTAATTGAAGCAAAAATTTGGTGAAGGGCTACACACTCAAAGAGAGGCTAGGCCAAGCAACACCAAGGATGGAGAAACGGGAAATGAGTCTGGTCTGCAGAATGGAAACAAGCCCATTGGACCGCCCATATTGAGGATAATGGGTGGACCTGGTGCGGAGTCTGTCAAAAAGGCCAAGGCACATGCACACTTCATTTGCGTAACCAAGTAGCTGCTCAAGAGCGCACGCACTAATCCCATTATCTCCTTCTCTGACTCTGACTTAGAAGGACTTAACTACCCCACAATGATGCGATTGTTTTACAACTGGTCATTGTAAACCGACCCTTCCATAGGGTTCTGATTGATACAGGAGCATCTGTGGATCTCATGTCATACGAAGCTTATGAAAAGCTAGGCTTCAAACCTGAAAAACTAAAGCCAGCTGCAGGCCTAATATACGATTTTTTGAGGATGCCATCCGAGATAGAGGGAACAGTAGAATTGCCAGTATCAATGGGAGAGAAACCAAGATCCCCTACCATCATAGTCACCTTCATGGTGGTAAGGGTGGCCTTGGCAAACAATGCGATCCTTAGAAGGCCGGGCTTGAATAGCTTGGGAGTAGTAGCTTCGACCAAGCATATGAAGGTAAAGTTCCCAACACAAAATGGCATGGGAGAATGCAGGGCAAGCCAGAAAGAAGCCAGGGAATGCTATGCCAACTTTGTCAAGGCCAACAAAAATTCTAGCCTTGGCGTGCCCTACCCTGTGGAAATAATTGACTCCAGAGACGAAAGAGCTGTGCAGAGAGCCGAGCTGGTGGAAGAGTTGATATCCGCACCCGTTAGCGAAGGCATTAGGGCAGTTCAACTAGGAGCACTCCTAAGTAGCAAACGTAAGGCCCAGATCCTTTAGTGAATGAGAACCTCAACATGTTTGCCTAGACTTCGTCCTACATGCCAGGCATTCCAAGAGAAATAGCCAAGCATTACTTGAATGTCAACCCAAGCTACAGGCCAGTTTAACAAAGAAGGTGTAGATTCACCCCTAACAGGCAGAACATCATTAACAGCGAGGTGGGAAAGCTGTTGAAAGCAAAAAATAGTGAGGGAAATCAAATACCCAACGTGGCTCTCAAATGTAGTCATGGTCCCAAAACAGGATGGAAAATGGAGAATTTGCATTGATTACACTAACTTGAACAAGGCTTGCCCAAAGGATTGCTACTCATTCCCAAAGATTGATCTGTTGATAGACTTAACCGTGGGACACGAGATGCTCACATTCATGGATGCCCATTTAGGCTATAACTAGATCAAAATGAGCAAAGGTGATGAAGAAAAGTGTCACACCCCGTTCACACTGAACCGGGCCAGTGACCGGGTTAACACCGGTTAACCCAAACCTGCTAGGATCATCTGATACTGTATTTCACCACAGCATACACACAACTAATAACTTATCAGATCAGCGAAAGACTAGGTTTACCTATGAATATTCCCATAATACTTGATACCCGAATTGTGATACAATAGTTATATACATGTGGGCCCGAAGGCATGATATTTACACAATAAAAGTATAATTCACATATCAAGTACATAAAGGAAACAATAAAAAATTAGAGTATACAGCTCGACTCGGTATCAAAGGCTAGAGCTCAGCTTGGCATCAAGGGTTGAGCCCAGCTCGGCATCACATGGTAGAGCTCAGCTCGGCCTCAAAAGTGGAGCTCAGCTCGGCATCAAAACTGCGGTCCCGCAGCATAACTCTCGCACGAGCAGTCAGTGCCATGCTCTAACTCCTCAGGGGCCCACCAGTCCTCTTCGGGGAACTTGATTGTGGGACCCACCCCGTGCTCTTCAGATGTGTGACCTGTAAAATCATCTAAAAAGGGGTGCACACGTGGGATGAGCTCACTAGCTCAGTAAGTAGAAAGATGGACCACACAGCAGTCCACACTACAAAACACAATCATATGCACTATATGCTATGCAATACATTTTAAATCACATCCACCTAAGCAACATTACTAAGTCTTTGGTTTAGTGCTACTACAACCACAGTGCGTGTATACTCCGGGTACGAGCCGCGAACTCCATCCTGTGATACACCCATAGGGTTGTCGGAGAAGGCCCACTGTGAGTACGGAAAAAATAAAAACATGTCGACCACCGGCTCTCAACAGAAAAGTAAATGACTGAAATTAAAGGTGTTGACTCCAGCAATTTAAAAGCAATATGATTGGCCCTCTTGAATATACCACCGGGGTTGCCAACTGTCCTAGGCGTTATGTCTAACTGCCACAGTGACCCGACAACCACGACCACTGCTTCCCCCCAAATGGTAACCCAACACCTTAACCCCTGTTGGGAAGGGTCGTAGCACGGGATGGTGAAAATCCTAAACCGCATGCTCCTATATGACAATAGTATGATTGCATAGTGCCACCGCGTCCCATACCACGGGCCACCAATGCACTCGTGTCCAAGCCGACTATGGCATCTAGTCTATTAATGCATTATACACAATGATGTCAACATTCATCACATAAGCATCTCATCACTTGGCATTTAGAAAGTAAACATAGCACACATGCATAACAATGTGAGGATGACTAATCTACATAGCATTTTTATGATGGCATGACTAGACTAAATACAATTAAATGAATGCCAAACAATGCCTTGAAACAAGGCCAAACGTCCTCTCCCCACTTACCTGTAGTGTTCAAGGATTCCCGTTCGGCACGGGTGAGATCCGGTGCGAGAAGCGTAGGATTTGGTGAACCTAACATGATTGAGCGGGGTTAGTACTTCACCATTTTGGAATCAAAATTAATGAGATTCGATGATAAAATCATGTTTAGAACGTTAAAAGAAGGTCGCACGTCCGATTTGGGTCCAATCGGACATAAGAATCACCTTCGGGGCCTCTCAGGTGGGTCAGACAGCCCACTTGTCTGGCCCACCGGTTTGGACCGACGGGCAGGCTGGCCCCCCGGTTGGCCCACCGGTCTGACCCATCGGTTGTGCCCGAAGGCCCTGCCCTCTCAGGTGGGTGCTCACAGGCGAGCCAGATGGCCCACCGGTCCTACCCACCGATCTTGGCGGAAAAACTGCTGTTTCTTCCCAACTTCCTCCATTCTTTGGGGATTCAAATGGGGGCTTTTCCCAATCCATTCTTCACACTTTCAAAGTCTTATAGGATGGTTCTAACCTAGATCTAGGTTAGATTCAAGTGATGGAAAACCATCTTACCTTCTTTGCTCAAGAACACCTTCAAAACCCCAAAATCACTTCAAATCCACAATGCTTCTCCAACCTTGTCAATACCTCTTCAAATCCTTCAAGATCAACACATAAATCATCTATTAAACCTTAGATTCATCATTTCAAAGGGGATTTACAAGATATCAAGAAACCCTACTTGAATCAAGGGTTTAAGCTTGGGTATGGTGAATGTTCAAGGAACCCAACTTTGCTTACCTCTAAATGTAGATCTAGAGTTGAAGATCACTCTCCTGGCGTCAGAATGGGAAGATCAAGCTTCGACGCCGCTGAAATCCTTCTCTTCTTCCTCTTCCTTCCCTTCCCTTCTTCTTCCCTTTCTTTTCTCTCTCCTCTTTACTATCCTCACCAACGTACGGGTGTCATAAATGAAAAGAAAAGAAAATCATAAATGCTATATATATATACTTCCTAAATAACTGAATAGTTCACATGGATGGGTCACTCAGGTGGGTGGGTGCGCCCACCTGTCCACCCACCTGAGGGCCAAAACTTGGGATTTTGACAGAGTTCGGGCCTCGGCGCGAACCCCACCCCTGGCATATGATGCAATATACGTACGCACCCTAATATACAGCTACATACCTACTTTATCCGTACATGGCCTTATGATAGGTGCATGTACACGGCTTGGGTACTCCCGTCTCTTCTGGCACTGGCTCGGACTTGTTGGGCCAGCCGGTGTTTAAGGTCACCCTTGCCATCATAACCCATAAGGAATCCACTCTAACTCCCTCTGGTTCGGTTCCTGCATGGTTAAACCGGGCAACTGCGTAATCAGACCGGGTTTAAGAAGTAAGGTATTACATTATCTTTTTAGATTTCATCCTTGGCGGCGCATTGGGTGTGAAAGTGGTTTTTTGGGTGGTTACGATTAGTGCGGGATGAATCTTTACAACATTGGATTTTCACACTCTAGTCCTACCAAACCTTAGCTCTGTCATACTCTAGCCCTGACAAACATTGGCTCTGATATCACTTGTTAGGTACTTGTGTATAATTCATCCTCAAAAGCTAATCATTAAGGAGAGAGTGCCTAAGTACCTCTAAGTTTTCACATCGAGTTACTCACTTTCAACGTGGATTATTACTTATTACTTTTGCTAGCTTCCATGTGGAACCACAACCATCCCTTTAGGTTTACACTTAATGGATTAATGCATACTATATATAGAGTGATGGTAGGGACTGTTAGATCAAACACCAAGAAACACGAATAATAAAGAGACAATAGATTTGTACGACATAGAGATTTAACGAGGTTCACACACCAGGGTGGTGTGCTACGTCCTCGGGCGAAGAAGAAGATGATTCACTATGCAGGAGAAAGATTACACCCTAGCAGCGGCGAGAAAAAACTCGCCCTGAAACCCTAGCTGCGTGAAAACTCTAGAATACAATGACTTTCTCAACAAGCAACAGTACATTAAATATATTCCAAAATTGTGGGTCGACCCATCGGGTCGCGGTCGATCCGGTCGAACCATACGCCCCCGCACCCCCATACGAGATCAGTGATGGGCTCCGGGCTTGGGCCAGCCCCTCTACTTCCATCACAAATCTCAGAAAATTTCCCATTCGGGTTGGCACCAAAATATGTCGGATCGGGTCAATCTTCAAAACGGGTCAAGAATTCGAGACAAACTTAACAGGGACCAATACTACAAAGGAAACAAATCCAGTCATTGCCCATCAAGGGAAACAATATATTTAGAAGTATTCCCCAAAAAATCAACAATATATTTAGATTTACACGCATTTTAGCATACTAAGGTGTGTCAAATAATTCTGGATTAGGGATAGAGATATCACCTTGCAATACTTGGATCAATCTATAGTCACAGGGTTCAGAAACATACCAACTATCATGAGTTGCATGCAGTGTTCATGAGGGTTCAGAACCATACAGTCAAGACGTCAAGTCTAGCTATCAGTTGCAGTTTAATCTTGGTGTAACCATGGATGGTGACAACAAGTATAATATATTGGATAGCGATGACAACATTCAAAGAATTAACCCAAATTTCGACTCATGCAGTTCAATCACTTGTTTCCTCAGAGAGAGAGAGAGAGAGAGAGAGAGGAACCTGCAGATTGGCTTATCTAACATGATCTCCTATTCCCAGTACAAATTAAAGTGACTGATTCGGTCAAACCATGCACCCTTATCATCGAACATAAGAAACCAGTCGGAAAATAAGAATGGTTCAGTGAATTACACAAGGGTTTGAGAAGGAGAAGGAGTAGAGTAACTATCTCGCCCCTCATTTGGTTCTCTTTAAATTTTTCTTTCTTTTGATTGAAGTACGCAGTCACTTCTGGTACAAATGATATTATTGCACTAACAAGAGAAAACTGTACATGTCTAGGCTTGGAATAGATAAAGATAGGAGAATGTGTTGAAAAGGAAGAGACAATTCTTCCCCTTTATAATTCCTTTCTGATCACACTTTCAGTTCTGGTGTAGTTTTGAATTCTTTGTCATCCAACGGTCACTTCATCTCTCAACTTAGACTAAATGATTCTTACTTTTGTAAGTATGTGTATGCATAGCTACAAAAGAAGCAAAGAACCTCAAAGATATTAAAAGATGATATTTGTTGGTTCACTATAAAACCTTTTTGATCATGGGCTGCCCAAATATATGCTTATGCACTCTGGCTGGATTGGTTGGAAGTTTGATAAGTTATCAGGGTGAAGGGTCTTTTCTTTTGAGGATGAGGTGAAGGAAGAGAAGGTCCTGTTGTCCAATGAAATTTATCTGTTGCGGGTGCTACCAAGTAGCTCGACTCCTATAACAGTCAAAGAAATGGAATCTAAAAGAGTATTTTGAAAAATACTATAACTTGGGAGGATATTTGTGAACCCTAGAAGGAAGTGAGTTATTCCATATGGCTGATGACAGGAGATTAGCTGCAACCCGGGTAGCAGCCAAAAATTTTCCCCTAATATAACCCCCTCTCTCTCAATATATCTTCCCCCTATTGTATGGTGTCAATGAGTCAAGGTGAACTGATGCCCATTTACTGGTCATTTCTTTAAAGCTCTTATATATATATATATATATATATTTATTTATTATTGCAAATGAGTTTGTTCATACCTAAAATTGGGCAGTGAGGGTTCCTTGTCAGCAAAAGAATAGAGTGTTCAGACCTTCGGCCCAAATAATCCCCTGATAGTATGTGTACGTTGTCACACACAAGAGTTGGGTCAGAGCTAATTCCTATGAGAACTATAGAAATTGTGGGATTGACCTAAGAAGGTATGGGGAGTCAAA
>NC_056566.1:4056163-4056607 GCF_013358625.1 Macadamia integrifolia
TATATTATATATATATATATATATATATATTACTATATATATATATATATATATTACATGGGATTCTTTTCCTAAGCATAGGATTGACCCTTCTTCATGGCTTTTTTTTTTCTTTTCTTTTCTTTTGGGTAAAGGCCATTGACTTCAAGGCGAGTTACTAAATAAAAATTCTCTGATTCGTCACAATAAAAAATAAGAAAAAGGATGAAGTTTCCTTAAGGTCATGAGAAAATAATAAATAAATTGAAACTTATAATATTGTGGAAGGATTTTGTAAGTAAAACAAGAGAAAATATTTTCTATATATGGGGAGCCTATGTGCTTTCATTGGTCCATGCACAGATGTAAGGGCCACACTTGTAGACGAAGAACATACGTTACTGCTTAAGGTGAACTTTTTTTTCTTGATTTAGATACCACTATGTAGCTTACAAAAAAAAAAAG
>NC_056566.1:4056627-4057493 GCF_013358625.1 Macadamia integrifolia
GGGGTTGTCGACTGTCCTAATGACCCGCCGGGCATTATGTCTAACCGCCACAGTGACCCGATAATCATGACCACTGCTTCCCCCCAAATGATAACCCAACACCTTAACCCCTGTTGGGAAGGGTCGTAGCACGGGACGGTGAGAATCCTAAACCGCATGCTCCTATATGACAATAGTACGATTGCATAGTGCCTCCACGTCCCATACCACGGGCCACCAATGCACTCATTTCCAAGCCGACTACGACATCTAGTCTATCAATGCATCATGCACAATGATGTCAATATTCATCACATAAGCATCTCATCACTTGGCATTTAGAAAGTAAACATAGCACACATGCATAACAATGTGAGGATGACTAATCTACATAGCATATTCATGATGGCATGACTAGACTAGATACAAGTAAATGAATGCCAAACAATGCCTTGAAACAAGGCCAAATGTCCTCTCCCCACTTACCTGTAGCGTACAAGGATTCCCGTTTGGTACGGGAGAGATCCGGTGCGAGAAGCGTAGGATTTGGTGAACCTAACATGATTGAGTGGGGTTAGTACTTCACCATTTTGGAATCAAAATTAACACGATCCGATGACAAAATCATATTTAGATCGTTAAAAGAAGGTCGCACGTCCGATTTGGGTCCAATCGGACGTAAGAATCACCTTCGGGGCCACACAGGTGGGTCAGACAGGTGGGCTGTCTGGCCCATCGGTTCTACCCACTGGTTTGGACCGGCGGATGTAAGAATCACCTTCGGGGCACACAGGTGGGTCAGACAAGTGGGCTGTCTGGCCCATCGGTTCTACCCACTGGTTTGGACCAGCGGGTAGGGGCCCGTCGGTTGGCCCACCAGTCTGGCC
>NC_056566.1:4057513-4189507 GCF_013358625.1 Macadamia integrifolia
CTTCTCTTCTTCCTCTTCCTTCTCTTCCCTTCTTCTTCCCTTTCTTTTCTCTCTCCTCTTCACTATCCTCACCAACGTACGGGTGTCATAAATGAAAAGAAAAGAAAATCATAAATGCTATATATATACTTCCTAAATAACTAAATAGTGCACATGGATGGGTCACTCAAGTGGGTGGGTGCGCCCACCTGTCCGCCCACCTGAGGGCCAAAACTTGGGATTTTGAGAGAGTTCGGGCCTCGGCGTGAACCCCACCCTAGCGTACGATGTAGTATACATATATACCTTAATATACGGCTACAATACCTGCTTTACCCATACATGGCCTTATGGTAGGTGCATGTACATGGCTTGGGTACTCCTGTCTCTTTTGGCACTGGCTCGGACTTGTCGGGCCAGTCGGTGTTTAAGGTCACCCTTGCCATCATAGCCCATAAGGAACCCGCTCTAACTCCCTCTGGCTGGGTTCCTGTATGGTTAAACCGAGTCAACCACGAAGTCAGACTGGGTTAAAGAAGTAGGGTATTACATTGGCTTAGCATCAACCCAGCACGACCCTGTGAGGGTAGCAGCCGAAATTCTTCCTGTTTTCCTTTGTGGGGGAAAAAAGACTTGCATTTGGCCCTCTAGCCTCTCTTTCTCTCTTTTAGGGTATATTGTTGTGTGTGCTTCCGCGGGCCCCATACCATGGTACCGCCACTCAGAGATACATGGGGGCCTATTTCGCAGGGATGTGGGGGTAATCATTGAGATGGGTATTTGATGATGATCCAATATGGGGGGTTGTGATCATACAAAAAGGGTTTGGATTTACCACCTAGGGTTATGGGCCTAGGACTAGGGGTGGGCCCGATTCCTAAGAAAAGGGCCCAAAAATTGGTCTGGTCCAAAGAATACGGTATATGTCAGGTTGTAGAATTGGGAAGGTGTTAGGCATCCAATCTACCTGGTTCAACCGGTCTTCCTGCTAGATGCTTGAAGAATGAACATTTTTCACAATTATTCTATATCGCATACATGGCCAACTTATGACACATATATACATTGATAAAAGAAATAATTGCATATGTACATTAAAACGAGGAAAATAAAGAGTTTACATCATACTAATTTGGGTGAGAGATTATACCTAAGCTTAACCCTTGTTCTGAGTTAAGAGGAGTGGGCCCCTGATTGGTGCAAATACGGACTTTCTCTTGAATTCTCCCGACTCAGGGGAAGGTGGTCTTGATCTCCAACTTCCTTTCTTGAGAGATGCTGACTGTGGCGTTCTTCAGATATTTGGACAGAGGTTCGACTAGGTAAGAGCAATTCTCAAGCTTGTAGTTTGACAGAACTTCTACAGAACTTCAGCTAGGGAAGGCTGGTTCTAGATTAGGGTGTAGAGCTTTAGCTAGGGAAGGGTAAATTAAACCAGTAAATCTATTTGATCAACATATAAGGATTTCCACAACCGGATTCTGATGAAATTCTCAAAAATGATGTTAAAAATACAGATATTGTTTAAGAATATACCAAGATATCAAGATTTCCAAACTGGGTTTCAACGAAATTAGCCAGGGAAGCAATACTACCAGGGTCCATCACATCCAGCTGATGAAAAACCACATCAGGTAGTCCAAACCCTTTGAGCTTCTGAACAACTTCAACCCCTTCTTCACATCTCTGTCTGTCAACACCACTGACACACCATTAAAGCCCAACTGGCAGACATATCTCAAATCCAATCCCTTTGTTGGCTCCTATAACTAATGCCAATCTACAGTAAAGGGAAAAAAAGTGTGGAGCTCTAAATAATAACCAGCCAGAGATTCTAAGGAGCATGATGAAGAATTACTTTTTGTTGCACAGTGTGTGTTAGTTTCTTCCATTTTTGAAAATTTGAGTGGGTGCTTGAATTTTGTTGAACAAGCTTTGGTTTGAGTTTAGTGGAACGGGAAGGATAATATATATATTTATACTAGTAAAAATGCGCGTGTGGCTTTTATTTGGGGTGTGTGTGTGTGTGTGAGAGAGAGAGAGAGAGAGAGAGAGAGAGATTAATTTGTAGTCGTCTATCTAAATATATGTCCTCATTGATTTGTGAATAACCTCAATATTAGTGTATAATACATTGGTGGTATGATATTTGAACATGCAAGTTTTTTTTAATGTTAATCATTATGTATACAATTCCAGTATCTATATCAAAATTCGTTGATTAATCTTAATGAAAATGTTTCATCAAAGGATTTCAATGTTTTCTTAGCTTGAGGCGGTTTGTGAAGATGACTGGAGGTGAGAGATTGTCTGGCAATTTGGGGGGTAGGGTTTCTACTGATGAGGAGGATGATGGAGGTGCTAGGGAGTCGCTAGATCGTGGTCCAATAAATCCAAATCCTAATGATGTGCCAGAGACTGATGTGCCAGAGACTAATGTCCCCAAGCGATCCTATGTGAAAGCGTTGGGTATCTCTTGATGGCCTACGATTGATTCCTTGCCTAAACAGATTCAGGCAGGAACATAATCCTCGTCCTCCTCACTATTCTCCTCCTCCTCCATATAGACATCCTCCCTGTTCCTGCCTCCTTGACCTCCTACCCTCTGAGGTACATCTATAAGAGCTTGGAGATCCATCCTGCGTAAGTTTTCCCTACTAAATTTATCCGCTGGAGTCTTTCCCTCCTCACCACTCAAATCCACTCCAAAGGACTCAAAAACTCTGGTGAGGGTCCTACCATATGGGAAACCTCTGTCCTCAAGATGTGTGGCATGATGCTCCATAGTCTTAAGTATAACGTAGGGCAAGCATAAATGCTCGGCACCTCCCTCCAAGGCCTTGTAGATGCAGAAGGCTATGTAGGCTGCTATAAAGCTCACTTGGTTCCTATGACCTCTTTTAGGGAGCAAATTAAACTGAACCAAGCGAGCAAATACACGAGCCTCCGGGTTGTATGTTGCCTCAGAATCCGGACTCACCTTGCTGCCACTAAAGCTCTCGAAAATGTGGTCCTACATCTCCAAACTTAAAGATGGGCCAACGGGCTTTCTCCTTGGGGGGCTATATAATTGATGCTCAACTGATGACATATCTAAAATACTAGCAAGAGTGTCCACAGTCAAATGAATGTTCACCCCTTTCACCATCCTGGTGATTAAGTACTCCCCATACTAGTAAAAGACCTCCAAATTACAATAAAATCTTCGAATAAGGTGTTCATAGCATAGGCGGTCAATATTAAGGATGGACTGCCAACCTAGTGTAGTAAATCTCTCTTGTAGTCGAATCTTGTTGAAATCACAAGCTACCACAGTCTTTTTCCATCATTATAGACCTTTTTAGGAAGGTCTGCCAATTTGTTGCTGCCCTCATACTCCGGAAGAGTCTCTCATCACATCATAGTCTAGAAGATCTATGGGGGCATATCCTTGTTGTCTTGTGTGAATGGCTGAGGAACTAGTCCCTACACCTTTCCTTTTTGAAGTTGTGGCCCTACGTCTATTAGAAGAGGATGCGGCTTCTTGCCCTTGCGAGAAGACATCCTAGTAACAAAAGAGAAGAAATAGTGATAAGTAAGAATGTTGCATGACAAAGGAAGTAAACAGGAGGGTGAGCAAGCACATGTAAATGCACCCAAATACATAATGTGGATTATTATAAAAAGAGGGGTGGTTAAGCAATGGAGAAATGAATAGAAGGAAATCCCCAAGCATGACATCCACTAACATGTTGCAAAATAGAAAAATAACAAAGGAGTATAAAGCATGGCAAGTGAAAGGTGATGGAAAGCTTCATAAGAATTTCCTCAAGTGGGGTAATTGGTGTTAAATGGTAGAAAGCCCCCAATGTTAATGTACAAGTTCAATTCAAGAGAGTGAAAATCCCATAAAAGTGTGAAAATTAAAGCTTACACGTCAATAATAGTAATACCTATCATTATACAACCAAGAATATGTAAACATTTCTATTATGACATTGAAGTGCAAGGAATGAGAGAGAGATTTCCAATTTTGGAGAATTTTTTTTTTCAAGAAACCTAACACAAAAGAGATGAATTTTCATAGAAATGAGATGGAATTGCAAGCATATACAAGTTTCCATGATCTTTCCAACAATGTAAGTGCAAATCAAGGACAAGAAATCCCAATTGAGTTGTTAGTTGGGGAGAAAAGAGAAGAAATAGAAGAAAATCCCAAATTGGAGGAATTATGGCAAGGTTTGGGATTTTCTCCCATAGATTGGTTAGTAAAACCCAAAACTATGAATGAGTCACAAAGGAAGCATCATATTCTCATGGAATGACTATTCTATGGAAAGAGACATGAAAGAAGTCAAGTTTTGGGAAGTATGGATGGATTCAACACCCAAAATATATGTTCCAAGAAGAGAAATGGAGAAGAGACTTACTTGAGAGTGAAAGGTGCTTGAATCTTTCAAAATCCGCGGAATCGTTCAAATCGTGAGTGGATGCACCAAGTAACCCTCCAAAATCACCTTGAGTTGAGCCTAAGAGTAGAAGATAGGAGAAATAAAGAACGAAGAGGCTTAAAAGCCCCTTTAAAGCCGCCTTAGGTTGGACCGGCAGACCCCAACCCAGGTCTCCCTCTGGTAGGAAAAAAAATAATAATAATAGTAGAAATAATAATAATAATACATTATTAACAATAATAAAGGAAATAATAATAACAAAAAAAAATCGAGCGGGGGGCTGTGCCCCCTACACCCCTGTCGTCCTACTTGTCGAAGCACTAGCACAGTACTCTCGAGGCTAAGCTGTGGCTAGATGCAAGACATCATACACTACAATACCCCATGTTTTGGCATATGATTATGTGGTCAGGTTGAAAGTTTAAGGTCAATCTAAGAGTGTATGAACCATAGAGTGAAATTGAATTCGTGGGCTATGTCATAGAATGGAAAATGATTATGTGCTTATGTAAATTCTAAGGTACTTAACCAATGTTTTGTATACGGTATGATCTAGGTGCAAGGACACGATGGTACGCACTAGATCCGGTAGCAATCCTCGAGGAACCTCACATGGTCCTTGTCCTATCGATCAACCACCAAATCCTCGAAGGTCCCGCTCTGTGGGGAAAACCAGGGTGTGGCACAAAAGGACCCATTTGTGACCACACTTCCAGATCCTCCACCTGTCATCACTCCGAGTGATGTTGCGACCATAGTCCAGCAGTCACAGCAAGCCTTCCAGCAATAGATGCTCCAGCAGCAACAGGCATTTATGGCTGCTATACAACAATAGTTAGACCTTCCTCAACCCGGTCAACATCCTCTGATAATTACTCCACAAGACCCACCTGTAGGGTTTGGTATGGGACCACAAACTGGAGGAGCACCACTTAGTATGACACCACATGAGTAAGCTGGAGGTACACCTCTAATTCCGCCACTTAGCAGTCCTCCATATATGGTGCCCCCTCCGTACCCTTACTATCCGGTATATGCAGCCAATTACCCGTCGACGAATAGTATGATAAGGGTAGTGGAATCTTTCAAGAGGAACTTGCTACCTGTATTCTCTAAGGTGGGGAGTGATCCTCTAGAGCTGGACCAGTGGATCCAAGAGCTGAAAAAGATATCTGAGGTAGTTGAGTGCACTGAGGCGCAGAAGCTTATTTGTGCAGGGCTACAACTCAAGAATGAAGCCAACTCTTGGTGGCAAGCCTCTAAGCCTATATTGTTTGCCACACATCCGGAACCCATATGAGAGCAGTTCAAGGAGTTGTTTTTGGCAAACCATTATCCTCGTAGCTTCAGAGACCGTAAAGAGATGGAATTCATGGCTTTGACTCAAGGGAATAAGACTATCCTTTAGTATCAATAGTAGTTTGAAAGCTTGTTCCATTTTGCCCCTAAGCATATGAGGTTAGCTGAGGAAAAGGCTGCAAGGTTTCTGAAGGGATTAAAAGCATCTATTGGGTCAGTGCTCGAGGTCTTAGATTTGACAGATTATGGCCAGATTATGCAAAAGGTAAAAACCATGGAAGATAAGCATAAGGGAGAATAATCCCTCACACCTGGATTGAGGAAGAGGACTAATCCATTTTCGGACATAGGCAACTCATCCAAGGTATACCGTGGGTCACATAGTTTTGGGCCTGTATACAGACAACCCTATAGGCCATCTAGCTACCTTCCTCGATCAGCTGGTGGTCTAGGCTCTACATCTTTTTGCCAGAACACTAGTACGGTGCCTATAGTCACAAGGCCACCCCGTCCCCTATCTACATTAGGTCAAGTACAAAGGGTCCCTGCCCCAGTTTCGACGTCACAGAGCCGTTGCTTTAATTGCCACTCTTATGGGCATTTTGCCAAAGACTGTCGAGTCAGACTAGCCTTACCATCTAGTCAGCCCTCTGTGTACAGGCCTCCTTTAACTCGGGGGAATCAACCGCAAGGAAGAATGTATGCCTTATCAACTGAGGAAGCTGAGGCCAGCACAGAAGTGGTAGCAGGTACATTTTAATTTAAAATTTTTCTTATACTAAATTTTGATGACCTGTTATACTTATATGCATTGTTGCATTAGGTGTTCTACCTATATCGGGTATACCAGCCTATGTTTTGTTTGATTCAGGAGCTACACATTCGTTCATATCTAAGAGATTTGATGAAAAACTTGGTATCTTGCCCAGGACACTAGATCATGAGATTTTTGTTAGTATGCCTACAGGCAAGGTTACACAGTTGAAGGAGGTGTTATAGGCCATGCCCAGTTGAAATCAGTGGAAAGAAATTGGATGCACAACTCATCAAATTCAACATGTAGAATTTTGACGTTATATTGGAAATGGATTGGTTTTCAATCCATCGAGCAAATGTGATGTGTGCCGAAAAACTAATTAGGGTGATAAATGATGAAGGGAAAGAACTGGTATACCAAGCAAATAAAATAAAACAGGCTAGAAAGGTCCTCATCTCCGCTCTTCAAGCAGTAAAGTTGTTAGAAAGTGGATGTCAAGGTTACTTAGCATCAGTACTTGATGTTGATGCAAAGGTTACACTTTTAGAAGAGGTAGAGGTGATTAAAGAATTTCTCGATGTCTTTCCAGATGATCTGATGCAGCTACCACCTGATAGAGAGTTGAAATTTACCATAGACTTGATTCCTAGAACAACTACAGTATCTAAAGCTCCATACAAGATGGCACCAGCCGAATTGAGGGAGTTACAGACGCAATTGCAAGAATTATTGGAGAAGGGGTTTATTCGCCCAAGTATTTCACCTTGGGGTGCCCTAGTATTGTTTGTCAAGAAGAAGGATGGCAGCTTGCGTATGTACATCGATTATCAGAAATTGAATAAGCTGACCATTAAGAACCGATATCCATTGCCACACATTGATGATTTGTTTGACCAACTACAAGGTACAAAGGTATTTTCAAAGATAGACCTTAGATTAAGCTATTATCAGCTCAAGATAAAGAGCGACGACATACCCAAGACAACTTTTAGGACTCGGTATGGTCACTATGAGTTCCTAGTGTTATCTTTTGGGTTAACCAATACACCGGCAGCATTAATGGATTTAATGAATCGAGTATTTCACGATGTCCTTGATAAATGGATAATTATTTTTATTTATGACATCTTGATCTACTTTAAGACGGAAGAGAAGCACACTCAACACCTGATGATGGTATTATAGAGGCTGAGAGAACAACAATTGTTTGCCAAATATAGTAAGTGTGAATTTTGGCTTAAGCAAGTTGGATTCCTGGGACACGAAGTGTCTAAGGATGGAATCGAGGTGGATCCTGATAAGGTGAAAGTAGTAGTAGAGTGGGAAAACCCCAAGAACATTACAGGAATTAGAAGTTTCTTGGGTTTAGTTGGGTACTACCGGCGCTTCATTGAGAATTTTGCTCGGATCTCAGCACCAATGACTAAGTTAACCAAAAAGGGGGTAAAATTTGAATGGACAGAGGAATGTGAGAAGAGTTTTCAGGAATTGAAGAAATGATTGGTGTCATCCCCTGTGTTGATAATCCCTGAAGGCACAGGTGGAATGACAGTCTACACTGATGCTTCTAAGGTCGGGTTGGGTTATGTTCTCATGCAACGCAGTAAGGTGATAGCATATGCATCCCGACAACTAAAGGAATATGAGAAGAACTACCCCACTCATGATTATAACTAGCTGCAGTCATTTTTGCCATAAAGATTTGGCAATATTATTTGTATGGGGAGAAGTGCGAGATATACAGTGATAACAAAAGCCTTAAGTACTTTTTCACCCAAAGAGATTTGAATATGAGGCAGAGGAGATGGCTCGAGCTCATGAAGGATTATGACTGTGACATTCAGTATCATCCTGGCAAGGCTAATGTAGTGGCAGATGCATTGAGTCGGAAGGCACAGACTGTGTCACTCTCACACTTAGCAGTCAGCCCACAACTCGAACAAGAGGCGATGCTAATGGATGAAACCCTCTTATATGAAGGAGCAACCTTAGAGCTTAAACATCAACTAGAAAACATTAAATGGTTAACTGTATCCATGGCAGCTCTACAGGTGCATCCGTCTATTAGGCAAGAGGCGATAATGAAACAACCTTTGGATTCTGAGTTGCAACGGATCAGAGTTAAGATTCAAGAGCAAACAATGAATAACCCTGATTTCGTTTTAGCCAGCAACGGGGCATTATTGTTTCAAGGTAGGTTGTGTGTGCTCGATGATTTGGAGATACAAGACAAGATAGTGTAGGAAGCACATAGCTCTGAGTACTCACTCCACCCAAGAAGTACAAAGATGTATAAGACCTCAAACAAGACTACTGCTGGCCAAACATGAAAATCACAATAGCCCTATATGTGGCGACTTGCCTTACATGCCAAAAAGTAAAAGTTGAGAGGCATCGACCTTATGGTACTCTTCAGCCACTCCCAATATCAGAATGGAAGTGGGACAAGATTACGATGGACTTTGTCACCGGACTACCACGCACACCTAAGGGGATGGATGCGATTTGGGTGATAGTTGATCGGCTTACTAAGACTGCTCATTTCATTTCCATCAAGACCAAATTCTCTATAGCCAAGTGAGCACAACTTTAAATGGATAACATAGTGCGCTTGCATGGAGTGCTAGTGAGCATTGTGTCAGATAGGGACCCAAGGTTCACTTCTAAATTTTAGAAAAGTTTCCAGCATGCTTTGGGATCACAAGTGAACTTGAGTATTGCTTTTCACCCACAGACTGATGGTCAGTTAGAGCAAACCATACAGATATTAGAAGACATGCTCAGGGCATATGCAATGGAAATGAGTGGCAGTTGGGAAGAATATTTACACCTTATAGAGTTTGCCTATAACAACAGTTATCAAGCTACAATTGGGATGGCTCCATATGAGGCACTATATCATAGGAAGTGTAGAACTCCTCTGTATTGGAATGAGGTAGGCGAACACCGAATGTTAGGACCCGAAATGATACAGATGACATGTGACAAGGTCGATGTTATTCGAGAAAGGATTAAGGTAGCTCAGTCACGTCATAAGAGCTATGCAGACACCCGTAGGAAAGACATTGAGTTTCAAGTAGGAGAAAAGGTGTTTCTCAAGATTTCTCCTACTAAAGGGTTGCATAGGTTCAAAGGGTAAGTTTAGCCCAAGATATATTGTCCCATTTGAGATTTTGACTCGGGTTGGCTTAGTTGCCTATATGCTTGCTCTTCCACCTTCGCTCGAAAATGTTTATAATATATTCCATGTATCCATACTGAAACGATACGTTCACGATCCATCGCATGTGTTACCCGTAGAACCATAATATCTAGAAGCTGATATGACCTATAAAGAATAACCAGCCGAAATCTTGGACTGAAAAGTGAAAACCCTTCACAACCGCTCTATTTCCTTCGTAAAGGTGCGATGGGCTAACCATTTACTTGAAGAAACATCCTAGGAGAAAGAAGATGAAATCCAAGTCAAGTACCCTCATCTTTCAAACAACCAAGTACACTAATTTTGAGGATGAAATTTTTAAAAAGGGGCGGTAAATGTGATACCATACTTTTAAAACCTGGTTTACTTACACGGTTGACCCGATTTAACCATACAGGACCTGAACTAGAGAGGGTTAAGGCGGGTTCCCTATGGACCATGATGGCAAGGGTGACTTTGAATGAAGGTTGGCCAAACAAGTCCGAGTCAGTGCCAAAGGAGACGGGTGTACCCAAGTCGTGTACGTGCAAGTATCATAAGGCCATGTACTGGTAATGCTGGTATGTAGCCGTGTTCTAAAGTGTATATGTATTATATATCTTGTGCCGAGAGTGAGATACATGCTGAGAGTCGAATTCCATTGAAATATCAATTGTTTGGCTTAAGTTTTGACCAACAGGTGGGCGGTCACAGGTGGGCGAACCCACCCACTAGTGTGACCCACACATGTGGTTACTAAATATTGTCTAGTATAAATAGTACTTATTGTTTTTTTTTTTTCTCATTTAATGCCTTAAAGAGTGGGTGAGAAAAGTAAAGAAGAGAGAAAAAAAAGGAAGAAAAGAGAACGAAGAAGAAGAAAGGAAAAGAAAAAGAGGAAGAAATGATTTTAAGCGACGCCGAGGTTTGATCTTCTCATTCCGGCACCGAAAAAGTGATCCCCAACACGAGACCTATGATTTGAGATGAGTAAAGGCTATACTTCTTAAACTTTCACAAAATCCCAAGTGAAACCCTTGATTTGGGTAGAGTTCCATGAGATCTTATTAATCCCAGTTGAGATGATGAATCTAAGGTTTAATAGATGGTCTATGTGTTGATTTTGAAGGTTTAAAGAAGTGTTTGCAAGATTTGAGAAGCATTGGTGATTTCTTGAGTTAAGAGGTGATTTTGGGGTTTTGAAAGAGTTCTTGAGTAAAGAAGGTAAGATTGCTTTTGAATCCTTAAATCTAACTTAGATATAGGTTAGAATCATCTTATGAGACCTTAAATGTGTGGAAAATGTGATTGGAACAGTCACATTTGGTTTTCCCAAGGTTGAGGAGTGTTTTAAGAGAGAAAACCAATTTTTTCACCAACAGGTGGGCGAAGATCGACGGACGAACCCGCCCACCTGTAGGGGCCTGCCTGTTGGGGCAGAACCTTAATTCCATCAAGTGGACGAAGACCGACAGGTGAACCCGCCAATCTATAGGGGCCCGCCTACTGGGGTAAAACCTTAATTCCAACAGGTGGACAAGGACAGGTGGTCTATCTGGCCCGCCTGTTGAACTAGTGGGCTATCTAGCCCGCTTGTTGAACCGATGGACGAAGACCGATGGGCTGTCTGGCCCACCTGTTGGCCCACCAGTTAGATTTTTGAGCCCGAACGGGCCTAAAACGGGCGGGTAACCTTGTTTTATGATTGTAAACATGATTTAAACATCAAACCTTGTTAGTTTTGACCCCAAGGTGGTGAACCTCATTCACTCATGATAGGTTCCACTAGAATCTTACATTTCTCATGCTGGATCTCACCCGTACCGAACGTGAGCTTTTGTACCCAACAAATAAGTGGGGAGAGGACATTTGACTTTATTTAAAGCTTGTTTTTGTATCATTAAATTGTATCTAGACTAACCATTTTATCATGCAAATTATGTGTAGATTAGTCATCCTCGTATTCCATTCGCACGCATTGCTTGTGCATTCTAAATAAATGATTTATGATATGTGTGTTGTACTTTACATTCTCAATACTGAGTGATTGATGTGCTTATGTGATGAATGATTGGATTACTGTGTGCATGATGCATTATTAGACTAGACGCCGTAGTCGATTTAGAAACCAGTGCATTGGTAGCCCGTGGTACGGGACGCGATGGCACTATACAATCATACTTTATCATAGCTGCTTATTATTAGTTTGTGATGTGAGATTGTGAAATGTTAAGCTACTGCTATCAGAGATCCTGGTAGGTTGGTAAGACAGGTACGTGTCTTACTCACACCACCGGTATTCCTAATGGTAAAGTGGGTCTACTGGAAGTGGGGTGACAGCTATGGTATCAGAGCGCGAAGTTCTACGTTAACTCACTATTTTGATTGAACCATGAGTTGGGGAAATTAGGATTAAATAAAAATCTCAAAGACAATGATAATAGAATTGCACAATTAGGGGACAAGCATAGGTGTTAAAGTCGTTTTATTAAAATAAAGAACTTGAATACACAGCTTACACTTTTCTAAAATTTAAGCATTGAAAGCAAGAAATCCTAACTAGCCTAAAGACTAGGAAAGTAAACGACAGAAGCAAATGACAAAAAGTAAAGGTTCAAATAAACCTAAAACATCAAACTTTAATAAAACATAAAAAAGGGAAATCCTAAAAACTACAGTGGCAAACATGCCACTACTCCTGCTGCTACTGGTTCTTTCCTTGGCCCTGAGCCTGGTTCGGACCATGTTTTCCTTGAGGAGGTAGTGGAACACCAAGATGGAAGATCATCGCCTGCATTTGTGCCTCTAAGGAGGCCACTCTATTGTCCATAAGATAACAGGTCTTGTCTATGCTATTGAGGTGGCCATCTATGCTCCTCATCAGTGATGTGCTGGTGTCCAGGCTAGCCATAACATCATTGAGACCGTAAGGCTTCGCACCCCTAGTGCCCTGGGAACTGGAGGTAACCCGGAACCCATAGCTTGGGGATCAGGTGGTGGAACCCCACCAACCCCAACAACTTCTCCTCTCACACCACCAACACTTCCACCAACATCATCAGCATCGCCACCCTCTGCCTCCATAGGCTGCACACCTGCCTCTGGATCAAGTGTCACCTCCCTCATATTTAGGGTCATCTTCCTCAGAGAATCTTTGTTGAAGTCTATGACCTCTTCACCCAAGTGTGCCTCTCCCTCCAAATCCACCCCAAAGCGGCAAAAGATGTCAATCAATATTCTTCTGTAGCATAGGTTCTCGACTCAACGATCTTGTCCCTCGGACTGAATTACCATGGTCCACATTAGGAGGTAAGGAAGACGTATCTGCCCCCCCATGTACACGCAATAAGTCACACAGGCGTGCAATACAGATACCTCATCGTAGTGTCCACAAGTGGGGAGAAACAAGTGGGGAGAACGTTCAACTGGACTGCACGACAGACGACCTTTGGAGTAGCAAAATAATTGACTGAATGGTTCCATCCCTTGGCTGCCTTAGTCAGCATGTTATTTATCTCCTGAAAGGTATTAGGACTCTGGGAGTCATAAGCTAGAGTCTGAGGTAGGCAGTACACTAGGTCATCGGTATTGTCGACCATCAGAATATTGGCCAACTACCTCATGTCAAAAGTGATCTCCACCCCCTTCACATAGGAGGTGATCTGCATCTCTTTGGTACATTGGTTCACTCATTCCCGGTTGGAGTAGAACAACCTGACCAGTATTGGATACTTGTTGGGTTTCAAGATGCGATACCACCCGACCACCACAAAGCGTTGACAGAGAAGAAATGCATAGAAGTCTCTTGTTCTCACATAGACTTCGGGGTCCACGTTGCGGTGCTCGAAGAGTTCCCAATGGTCTTGCTCAGCCATAGAGTGAAACAGGATTGGGTTGAACTGAGTGGCGGCGTCTTGCTCCTCTTGTTCAATGGCATGTCGGGTATGTACACGGTGTCCAAACATCGTTGTAATATGATTCCTAAGGATTTATGAATGAAAACCTAGTTCAATGGCTGAATGTAAAGCTCACAAAGAAGAAAATCACAAAACTAGGTTACAAAGAGGAGAAACATACCTTTGATGCGTGTACGGTGCCAATCGATTGCGAACTAGCGAGAGGAAGGTAGGGAATGGGTTGAAAAACTCTCCTTGGCCATTTCCACACCTTTTCCAAAAGTTAGAATAGGGTTTTGTATAATGAAACCCAAACCCGAGTCTATTTATAGCCGTTTTGGAACCACCGAAAACACTGGACTTGCTTCCGGTGCTTGTTTCTGGTGAAATAAAAAGTCTCAGTTTGCTCTCTGTTTTACCGACTAGAAATAACACTGATATTTCTAGTGGATTAAGTCATATTTCTGGTGAAAGATGCCCCTATTTCCAGTGATTATTTTGGAAATAATTTTTTTTTATTTTCCAAATTTGATTATTATTTTATTGCCTTAAGGGGATGCCTCTTTGTGATATGCGTGTGATCGGATAAAAATATGTGTGGACCCCACTTATGCATGCCCTAACCCTAATTTTGCCTATTGTATACATGTGGGACCCAATATGTATACATGTGTTTCAATTATATGTAACCTTATATATGCATGTGAATTAATTAGATTCCTCCATAGGAGTCATGTCACGTTGGAACACTCGATCCCGATCCAATCACACCTATCACCTCCCGTTTCCCTCCACGGAACCGGGGTAGACCCCGTAATGCACCCCCGGCTCCGTCAATGCTTACAGCCCATGATGTGGCATCCATTATGGATAATATGATGCAGGGGAGTTGAGGAAAGGAAAAATCAGTTAATGGCAGGGATCAATGATAGGACCCAAGTGGCGATGAGAACCCGTATTGCACTACCTGCACCACCTACTCCACAGATACCCGCTCCAATACTCGTTGGATCGGCTACCCTTCAGACATCTGGTGGGGCACAAGTGCATGGGAAAAGGCATCCAAATGTGCATGGGTAGGTGCAAGACCCGATGACGGACCAAGCCCAGACCCATGTAGAGGGCTGGACAGACTTGACGAAAATGATAGAGAAGTTTCAACGGCTTAGGCCCCATGCTTCTCAAAGGTGGGCCAAGACCCGTTGTTATCCATCAAGATGGATTGGTGGAATGGAGAAAGTTTTTATACTGATGGGCTGCATTGATGAACAGAAAATTTTATGTGCGGGCTATCAGTTGCAAAACGAAGCAAATGATTGGTGGAGTGCCACCGAGCCTATTCTATGGGCTAATAACCCAAACCCTACTTGGGCAGACTTTAAAGGGGCCTTCTTTGAGAACTACTTTTCGGAAAGCTTCTAAGATAGAAGAGAGAGTGAGTTCTCTCAATTGGTTCAAGGTTCCCGGTCTGTGCTCGAGTATCAGCAACATTTTAAAGAGCTATTCCATTTTGCTCCTGAGCATCTCAGAGGTGATAGAGCCAAAGCAAAGAAGTTTGAGAAAGGGTTGAGGCCAGGTATTGGGTCAACCATTGTTAGGTTGAAACTACAGACTTATGCCAAGGTGGTCCAAGTGGCCAAGTCTATTGAAGACCGGCATAGAGATAATTTCACGGCCTAGTAAGGAACGGGAAAGAGGCTAGTGGGATCTACTAATTCCAGGGGAGGTAGCAAGCCTTTCTGAGTGCCTTATATCAACCCAACTTCAGTGCAATTCAAAA
Organism: Macadamia integrifolia; assembly: GCF_013358625.1. NCBI lineage: Eukaryota > Viridiplantae > Streptophyta > Magnoliopsida > Proteales > Proteaceae > Macadamia > Macadamia integrifolia. Next base: position 4,072,836 of record NC_056566.1, read on the forward strand.
AGCCTGAAGCTAGTTAGATTTTTGAGTCCTCCCGATCTAGTGCTATATCTCAGTCTACAAGATCGAGCCTGAGGTGCTTTCATTGTGATTAGTTAGGCCATATGGCTAGGACATGCCCCCATCGGAGGCCAAGTGATGCACCATACACTATGCCACCTAGGCCCCAGCAGACATATGCAGCCCCTAGACCAGCACAGCCCCCACAGGGCCAGAGACCACAAGGAAGAGTGTTTGCTATGACCACAGAGGATGCCGAGGGCGCACCTGGTTTAGTGACAGGTACATTATTGATATCATTATTGCCTGCACATGTGTTATTTAACCCAGGAGCCGCACATTCGTTCGTGTCATCGGCATTTATTTAGAAGATGAGAATTCCACCCAAGGGACTGACTCAATGTTTGGTTGTGAGCACCCCTACAGGAAGTGTAGTATGTTTGAACTATGTTTATGAGCCTTGTCCAGCGACCATAGGTGAACATGAGTTGAATACTCGCTTGATCGAGTTGGATATGACTGACTTCAACATGATTTTAGGAATGGACTGGTTGTCTGCATACAGAGCCAGTGTGCTATGTGCAGAGAAGAATATCATTTTCAGACCTCGTGATGATGATGAGTTTGTGTTCCAAGCAGATAAGTCCAAGAAACTAAAGAAGGTATATCATATCTGTGCTCCAGATGAAGAAGCTACTGGATAAGCGATGTTAAGGCTACTTAGCATCTGTGATGGATACTGAGATAGAGATTAGGCCATTGACCGAGCTTGATGTGGTGAGGAAATTTCTCGATGTATTCCTGGAAGACTTGATAGGTTTACCCCCGGACTGAGAGATAGAGTTTGCTATAGATATACTCCCCGGCTCGGCACCAGTGTCAAAATCCCCTTACCGCATGACCCCCACAGAGTTGAAGGAATTGCAGTTGCAACTTTAGGACCTTCTAAAGAAGGGATTCATTAGACCTAGTGTGTCTCCATGGGGAGCACTAGTATTTTTCGTCAAGAAGAAAGATGGGAGTATGAGGTTGTGCATTGATTACCTGGAGCTTAATAAGCTAATCATCAAGAACTGGTATCCTTTGCCAAGGATAGATGATCTATTTGATCAGTTGCAAGGTGCCAAGGTATTCTCCAAGATCAACCTTAGATCGAGCTACCACCAGCTCAGGATCAAGGATAGTGATGTCAGTAAGACAACCTTCAGAACAAGGTATGGACATTATGAGTTCTTGGTGATGTCATTTGGGTTGACTAATGCACTGGCTGCATTTATAGACTTGATGAACCGAGTATTCCAGGATGTCTTAGACAAGTTTGTGATTGTGTTCATTGATGAAATTTTGGTCTACTCCAAGAGTGCAGAGGAACATGCGGTTCACCTAAGGTTAGTATTACAATGCCTAAGAGAAACAATTCTATGTCAAATTCAGCAAGTGTGAGTTTTGGTTATCACAGGTGGCATTCCTAGGCCACATTGTTTTAGATAAGGGTATAGAGGTTGACCAAGGCAAGGTGAAGGCAGTTCTAGAGTGGGAGACTCCCAAGAGTGTAGCAGACATATGTAGTTTTCTGGAACACTACAGGAGGTTTATTAAGAACTTCTCCCGCATTGCTACCCTAATGACCCGACTCACACGAAAGGGTGTGAAATTTGAGTGATTGGATGCTTGTGAAAAGAGCTTCAAGGAACTAAGGCAAAGGTTGATATCAGCTCCTGTTTTGACTATTTCGATCAGTACAGGTGGTATGGTTGTGTATAGTGATGCCTCCAAGCTGAGATTGGGTTATGTATTGATGCAGCACAGGAAAGTCATTGCTTTTGCATCACGTCAGTTGAAGGATTATGAGAAGAACTACCCCACCCATGATTTGGAGTTGGTAACTATGATTTTTGCACTGAAAATCTAGAGACACTATTTGTATGGTGAGAAGAGTGATATCTTCAGTGACCATAAGAGCCTCAAGTACTTCTTCACCCAAATGGAGTTCAACATGAGACAGAGGCATTGGTTAGAGCTGATGAAGGATTCTGATTGTACTATCCACTATAACCCTAGAAAGGCTAATGTGGTAGCTGATGCACTTAGTCAAAAATCTTAGTCACTGACTGTTGCATCTGACCACCAATAAGCATCTCATAGAAGAGGCCAAGAAACTAGACTTGGAGCTATAAGTAGAAGGTGTCACCTTGTCACTATCGGCATTGGTGGTACAACCTAATCTGGTTAATAGGATCATTGCAGCTCAGGTTACTGATGCAGAGTTGCAAAAGATGATAACAGAGTGTCAGGAAGGAACCCCAAAGGATCCAGATTTCTCTGTAACTGAAAGTGGGATTCTCAAGTTCACAGGGTGATTATGTGTGCCCAGTGATGGTGATTTGAGAGATACAGTTTTGAGAGAGGCACACAGCTCTCCATACTCCATTCACCCCGGTAGCACTAAAATGTATAAGGATCTTAAAGGCTCCTACAGGTGGAAAGGAATGAAGAATGATGCGGCCACACATGTGTCGAGATGCCTCACATGCCAGCAAATCAATACTGAAAGACAAAGGCCCCATGGTTTATTACAGTCCCTCCCTATTTCAGAGTGAAAATGGGATAATATCACCATGGACTTCGTCACAAGCTTACCCTACACATAGAAGGGTATGGATGCCATTTGGGTAGTTGTGGACCGCTTGACCAAGGCAGCTCATTTTATCCCATTTAAGGTCACTTTTTCTATTGACAAGTTGGCCAAGTTGTATGTTGATAACATCATCAGGCTGCTTGGTGTACCAGTTAGCATGATCTCTAATCGAGATCCTAGGTTCACTTCTAAGTTTTGAACTTGTGTATAGAAGGCTATAGGCACACAGTTGAATATCAGTACAACTTTTCACCCACATACCGATGGTCAGTCGGAGATGACCATCCAGACATTGGAAGACCTACTTCGAATGTGTGCTTTAGATATAAGTTACTGTTGGAATGAGCACATTTCCCTTATTGAGTTCTCCTACAACAACAATTATCAGGCCACCATCGGAATGTCCCCATTTGAGGCACAGTATGGCAGAAAGTGCCGGACTCCACTCTATTGAGATGAGGTTAGTGGACGACATATTTTGGGTCCAAACTTGATACAGGCTACTAGTGAGAAGGTGAATGTGATCAAAGAGAGGATCAAGACAGCTTAGTCCAGGCAGAAGAGCTATGTAGATGTTAGAAGGAAACATTTGGAGTTTGGTGTTGGAGATAAGGTGTCACACCCCGTTCACCCTGAACCGGAGCGGTGACCGAGTTAACACCGGTTAACCCAAACCTGCCAGGATCATCAGATACTGTATTCCACCACAGCATACACACACTAACATCAATTCATCAGATCAGCGGAAGACTACGTTTTACCTGTAAATAATTCCCATATACTTGATACCCAAATGGTGATACAATAATTATATACATTTGGGCCCGAAGGCATGATATATACACAAAAAGAATAAAGTTCAAATATCAAGTATATACAAGAATTCATCAAAATCATCAGAGTACACAGCTCGGCTCGGTATCAAGGCTGGAGCTCAGCTCGGCATCAAGGGTTGTGCCCAGCTCGGCATCACATAGAAGAGCTCAGCTCGGCCTCAAGAGTGGAGATCAGCACGGCCTCCAGGGTGGAGCTCAGCTCGGCCTCAGAACTGCTGTCCTGCAGCACAGCTCTCACACGAGCAGTCTACGCCGTGCTCAAACTCCTCAAGAGTCCACCAGTCCTCTTCAGGAAAGTCGACTGTGGGACCCACCCCATGCTCCTCAGATGAATGACCTGCAAAATCATCTAAAAAGGGGTGTGCACGTGGAATGAGCTCACTAGCTCAGTAAGTAGAGAGGTGGACCACACACAACAGTCCACACATCACAACACATCATATGCACTACATGCCATGCAATTCATTTTAAATCACATACACCTAATCAACATTACTAAGTCTTTGGTTTAAGTGCTACTACAACCACAGTGCGCGTATACTCCGGGTACGAGCCGCAAACTCCCTCCCGCGATACGCCCATAGGGCTGTTGGAGAAGGCCCACCGTGAGTACTCGGAAAAGTAAAGACAATGCCGTCCACCGGCTCTCAACAGAAATGTAAATAACTTAAATAAAGGTGCTGACTCCAGCAATTTAAAAGCAGTACGATTGGCCCTCTTGAATGTACCACCGGGGTTGCCGGCTGTCCTACATGACTAGCCGGGCGTAATGCCTAACCGCCACAGTGTCCGACAACCGCGACCCCTGCTTCCCCCCAAATGGCAACCCAACACCTTAACCCCTGTTGGGAAGGGTCGTAGCACGGGATGGTGAGAATCCTAATACCGCATGCTCCTATATGACAGTACAACTGCATAGTGCCTCCGTGTCCCATACCACGGGCCACCAATGCATTCGTTTCCAAGCCGACAACGGCATCTAGTCTATCAATGCATTATGCACCATGATGTCCACATTCAACATATAAACATCTCATTCAATTGGCATTTGAAAAGTAAGCATAGCATATATGCACATCGATGTGTGGAATGACTAATCTATATAGCATATTCATGATGCCATGACTAGATTAGATATAGTTATATGAATTCCAAAAAAATGCCTTGAAACAAGGCCAAATGTCCTCTCTCCACTTACCTGTAGCGTACAAGGATTCCCGTTCGGTACGAGTGAGATCCGGAGCGAAATCGGGTAGGATTTGGTGAACCTAACATAATTGAGCGGGGTTAGTACTTCACCATTTTAGAATTAAGATTAATGAAATCCGATGTTAAAATCGTGTTTAGAACGTCAAAAGAAGGTCACACGTCCGATTTGGGGTCGATCGGACATAAGGATCACCTTCTGGCCACACAGGTGGGTAAGACAGGTGGGCTGTCTACCCACCGGTTTTACCCACCGGTTATGACCGGCGGGTAGGTACCCGCCGGTTGTACCCTCCGGTTGTACCCGCCGGTTAGGCCAGGGACCCTTTTGCTAAGACCGACGGGTACCTACCCGCCGGTGGTACCCACCGGTTATACCGGCCGGTTAGGCCTGAAGGCCCCCTGCCTTCTCAGGTGGGTACCCACAGGCGGGTAGGTACCCGCCGGTTGTACCCACCGGTTTTGGCGGGAAAGACCCTGTTTTTTCCCCATTTTCTCCATTCTTTGGGAAATCAAATGGGGCTTTTCCCCACCCATTCTTCACACCCTCAAGGTCCTATAGGATGGTTCTAACCTAGGTCTAGGTTAGATTCAAGTGAGGGAAACCATCTTACCTTCTTTGCCCAAAAATGACTTCAAACCCTTCAAATCACTTCCAACTCACAATGCTTCTTCTACCTTGTCAATATCTCTTCAAATCCTTCAAGATCAACACATAAATCATCTATTAAACCTTAGATTCATCATTTCAAAGGGTATTTACAAGATCTCAAGAAACCATACTCGAATCAAGGGTTTAAAGCTTGGGTATGGTGAATGTTCATAAAACCCAACTTTTCTTAACTCCAACTGTAGATCTAGAGTTGAAGATTACTCTCCCGGCACCGGAATGGCAAGATCGAGCTTCGGCGCCACTGAAATCCTTCCTTTCTTCCTCTTCCTTTCTTCTTCCCTTTCTTTTCTCTCTCCTATTTACTTTTCTCACCAAACGTACGAGGGTAATAAATGGAAAGAAAAGAAATCATAAAGCCTTATATACTATTCCTAATTAAGTGAATAGTCTTGGATGGGTCACTCAGGTGGGTGGGTGTACCCACCTGTCCTACCCACCTGAGAGCCAAGACTTGGGATTTTGACCGGGTTCGGACCTCGGCGCGAACCCCACCCCAGGCATATGATGTAGCATACGTATATACCTTAAAATAGATATAATACCTATTTTATCCGTACATAGCCTTATGGTAGGTGCACGTACACGGTTTGGGCACTCCCGTCTCTTCTGGCACTGGCTCGGACTTGTCGGGCCAGCCGGTGTTTAAGGTCACCCGTGCCATCATAGCCCATAAGGAACTCGCTCTAATATCCTCTGGCTCGGTTCCTGCATGGTTAAACTGGTTCAACTGCGACATCAGACCGGGTTTAAGAAGTGGGGTATTACATTACCCCCCCTTCTGAAAAATTTCGTCCTCGAAATTGCGTACCTGGTTGATAAAAAAGATGAGGGTATTTGGCTTGCATTTCTTCTTCTACCTCCCAAGATGCTTCTTCAAGTGAATGATCAGCCCATCGCACCTTTACATAGGAAATGGAGCGGTTGCGAAGGGTTTTCACCTTCCGGTCCAAAATTTCAGCTGGCTGCTCTATGTAGGTCATATCAGCTTCTAGGTACTCTGGTTCCACGGGTAGTACATGAGATGGATCATGCACGTACTTCTTCAGCATGGATACATGGAATACATTGTGAACATCCCCAAGCGAAGGTGGCAGAGCAAGCATGTAGGCTACTGAGCCAACCCGGGATAAGATCTCAAATGGTCCCATGTATCTTGGGCTCAACTTCCCCTTTCTGTGAAACCTTTGCAAACCTTTAGTAGGAGAGATCTTGAGAAATACCTTTTCTCCTGGCTGAAATTCAATCTCCTTCCTGCGGGTGTCCGCATAGCTTTTTTGACGGGACTGAGCTGCTTTAATCCGTTCTCTAATAACGTCGACTTTGTCACAAGTCATTTGTATCATCTCAGGTCCTAACATTCGACGTTCACCTACCTCATCCCAATACAAAGGAGTTCTGCACTTTCTGCCATATAACGCCTCATATGGAGCCATCCCAATTGTGGCTTGGTAACTGTTGTTATATGCAAACTCCATAAGAGGTATATATTCTTCCCAGCTGCCACTCATCTCCATTACACATGCCCTGAGCATGTCTTCTAATATCTGTATGGTTCGCTCCGACTGACCATCCGTCTGTGGGTGAAAAGCTGTACTCAAATTCAGCTGTGATCCCAAGGCACGCTGTAAGCTTTTCCAAAATCTGGAAGTGAACCTTGGGTCCCTATCTGAAACAATGCTCACTGGCACTCCATGTAAACGCACTATGTTGTCCATGTAAAGTTATGCTAGTTTGGTCATGGAGAACTTGGTCTTGATAGGAATGAAATGAGCAGTCTTGGTAAGTCGATCCACAATCACCCATATCGCATCCATTCCTTTAGGTGTACTTGGTAGTCCGGTGACGAAGTCCATTGTAATCCTTTCCCACTTCCATTCTGGTACTGGGAGTGGCTGAAGGGTACCATAAGGTCGATGCCTCTCAGCTTTCACTTTCTGGCAGGTAAGACAAGTCGCCACATACAAAGCTATGGTGACTTTCATGTTTGGCCACCAGTAACTTTGTTTGAGGTCTTTGTACATTTTGGTACTTCCTAGGTGAAGTGAGTACTCGGAACTATGTGCTTCTCTCACTATCTTATCTTGTATATCCAAATCATCGGGTACACACAATCTATCTCGAAACATCAATGCCCCATCACTGGCTAAAGTAAAATCTGGGTCATTCATTGTTTGGTCTTGAACCTTAACCCTGATCCACTGCAATTCAGGATCCAAAGGTTGCTTCATTATCACCTCTTGCCTAATTGCCGGATGCACCTGTAGAGCTGATAAGGATACCGTCAACCATTTAAGGTTTTCTGGTTGAGGTTCAAGCTCTAAGGTTGCCCCTTCATACAAGAGGGTTTCATCCATTAGCATCGCCTCTTGCACAAGTGGTGAGCTGACTGCTAAGTATGAGAGCGACACAGTCTGTGTCTTCCGACTCAATGCATCTGCCACTACATTAGCCTTGCCGGGATGATACTGAATATCGCAGTCATAATCCTTCATGAGTTCAAGCCATCTTCTCTGTCTCATATTCAAATCCTTCTGGGTGAAGAAGTATTTCAGGCTTTTGTGGTCACTGTATATCTCACACTTCTCCCCATACAAATAATGTCGCCAAATCTTAAGGGCAAAAATGACTGCGGCTAGTTCCAAGTCATGAGTGGGGTAATTCTTCTCATATTCCTTTAGTTGTCGGGATGCATACGCTATTACCTTCCCCCGTTGCATGAGAACACCACCCAAACCAACTTTGGAAGCATCGGTATAGACTGTCATTCCACCTGTGCCTTCAGGAATAGTCAGCACAGGGGCAGTCACCAACTTCTCTTCCAATTCTTGGAAGCTCTTCTCACATTCCTCTGCCCAGTCGAATTTCACACCCTTTTTAGTCAACTTGGTCATTGGTGCTGAGATCCGAGCAAAATTCTCGATGAAACGCCGGTAGTATCCAGCCAAACCCAAGAAGCTTCTAATTTCAGTAACATTCTTGGGGCTTTCCCATTCCACTACTGCTTTCACCTTAGCAGGATCTACTTCGATTCCAGCTTTAGACACTACGTGCCCCAGGAATCCAACTTGTTCAAGCCATAATTCACACTTTCTGTACTTGGCAAACAACTGTTGATCTCTCAACCTCTGTAACACCATTCTCAAGTGTTGAGTGTGCTCCTCCTCGGTCTTGGAGTAGATCAAGATATCGTCAATAAAAACAATTACCCATTTGTCGAGCACATCCTGAAATACTCGATTCATTAGATCCATGAATGCTGCCGGCGCATTGGTTAACCCGAAGGACAACACTAGGAACTCATAATGGCCGTATCGAGTCCTAAATGCTGTTTTGGGTATATCACTGCTCTTTATCTTGAGCTGATAATAGCCGGACCGAAGGTCTATCTTCGAAAATACCCTGGCTCCTTGCAACTGATCAAATAAATCATCAATGCGTGGCAATGGATACCGGTTCTTAATGGTTAGCTTATTCAACTCCCGGTAATCTATGCACATACGCAAACTACCATCCTTTTTCTTGACAAACAACACCGGGGCACCCCAAGGTGAAACACTCGGGCGAATAAACCCCTTTCCCAATAGTTCCTGCAACTGCATCTGCAACTCCTTCAATTCAGCTGGTGCCATCCTGTATGGAGCCTTAGATACTGGAGCTGCTCCAGGAGTCAAGTCTATGGCAAAATCCAACTCCCTATCAGGTGGTAATTGCATCAGATCATCTGGGAAAACATCGGGAAACTCTTTAACCACCTTTACTTCTTTTAGAGATGTAACTCTTGCATCAACATCGAGTACCGAGGCTATGAAATCCTGACATCCACTTTCTAGCAACTTTACCGCTTGGAGAGCGGAGACAAAGACCTTCCTCACCCTTTTCATTGTATCTGCTCGGTATACCCACTCTTTCCCTTCGTCATCTGTTACCTTAATCAGCCTTTCCGCATAGATCACATTAGCTCGATGAGCCGACAACCAATCCATACCCAATATAACATCAAAATTCTGCATATTGAATTTAATGAGTTGTGCATCAAAGTTCTTCCCACTAATCTCCACTGGGCACGGCCCATATACTTCCTTCAACTGTGAAATTTTTCCAGTAGGCATACTAACAATCATTCCATGGTCTAGGATCCTGGGTGCCATCCCAAGTTTCCCTACAAATCTCTTAGATGCGAATGAATGAGTAGCTCCTGAATCAAATAAAACATAGGCTGGTATGCCCGATATGGGTAGGATACCTAGTAGAACAATGTATATAATTTCAGCAGGTCATCAATATTAATCATAAGGAACTTCTTAATTTAAAATGTACCTGCTACTACTTCCGTGCTAGCCTCAGCTTCCTCGGCTGATAGGGCATACATCCTTCCCTGCGGTTGACTGCCTCAAGGTAAGGGAGGTCGGTACGCAGAGGGCTAACTGGAGGGCAAGGCTGGTCGGGCCCGACAGTCTTTCGCATAATGCCCATAGGAATGGCAGTTGAAGCAACGAATTTGAGACGTCGGAACTGGAGTGGGGCCCCTCTGCACTTGACCCGTTTCAGATGGTGGTCGAGGTGGCCTTGGAGCTGTAGGTGCCACACTAGTGTTCGGGCGAAAGGAAGTAGAACCCGAACCACCAACTGGCCTAGGAGGGTAGCCAGATGGCCTATAGGGCTGCCTATACATAGGCCCCAAACTATATGATCTACGGTATGCTTTGGAGGAATTTCCCACATCTGGGAATGGATTTGTTCTCTTCCACAGTCCAGGAGTGAGGGACTGTTCACCCTTTTGCTTATCTTCCATTGTTTTGGCCTTCTGTACAATCTAGCCATATTCGGTCAAATCCAAGACTTCAAGCACAGACCCAATAGATGCTTTTAGGCCTTTTAGGAACCTTACTGCCTTCTCTTCAGCTGTTCGCATATGCCTTGGGGCAAAATGGAACAAACTCTCGAACTGTTGTTGGTACTCAAGGACAGTCTTACCTCCTTGAGTTAAGGCCATGAACTCAGTTTCCTTTCGGTCTCTGAAACTGCGCGGATAATGGTTATCCAAGAACAACTCCTTGAACTGCTCCCAAGTAGGTTCTGGATGAGCAGCCATCAATATAGGTTTGGAGGCTTGCCACCAAGAATTTTCCTCTTTCTTGAGTTGTAACCCAGCACAAATAAGTTTCTGGGCATCCGTGCACTCAAGCACCTCAAATATCTTCTCTAATTCTTGGATCCATTGATCCGGTTCCAGAGGATCACTCCCCACCTTAGAGAATACCGGTGGTAAGTTCCTCTTGAACGAATCCACTACCCTTGATGTATTACTCGTCGCCGGGAAGTTAGGAGCATAGGCAGGATAGTAGGGGTATGGAGGAGGCATCCCATACTGAGGAACACCGAATGGTGGGATTGGAGGTGTACCCCCCACTTGTGGTCCCGTTCCCGACCCTACAGGTGGGTCCTGCGGAGTGAGTACTCGGGGAGGTTGACCCGGTTGAGAAAAATCCAACTGTTGCTGGATGGCAGTCATAAATGCTTGTTGTTGCTGAAGCATTTGCTGCTGGAAAGCTTGCTGGGACTGCTGGATTATTGTAGCAACATCTCCCGGTGTAATGACCGGTGGAGGGTCCGGGAGTGAAGTCATAGGTGGGTCCCCATGTGCCCCACCCTGACCAAGGGTCTCTGGAGGTAGTGGAGGTGAGGTATGCCCCACAGAATGGGACCCCCTAGGATTTTGTGGTCGTCCGACCCGACCAGGACCCTGCGAGGTACCTCGGGCATTACTACCGGATCTAGTACGTACCATCGTATCCCTGTACCTGGAACATATCACACACCATATTGGTTAAACACCATAGAACTGATTTAGGCACACAATCATATGCCATTACATGAGGTGTTGTAGTGTATGATAGCCTGTAATTAATCATAGCTCAATTCCAAGATACAGGCAAAGTCCACAGCATACATGCCAATGGTCCCACTTGACCATAGCATATTAATCATAGGAATAATATTAATAGTGAAACTCAATGTAATCATGCTAGGAGGTGAGAAGGGAAAAAGAAAAGAAGGAAAATTTTCAAAATTTTCAAAATTTTCCCAACTGTCATAACCGGTGGGCTGAAACGGCGGGTAGGAGCCCGCCGGTTATACCCGCCGGTCTTTACTGCCTTAACCGGTAGGTGGCACCGGCGGGTAGGGGCCCACCGGTTATACCCGCCGGTTTTGCCCGTGTTAAAACACGAACAGGGCCCTACAGACCCTGTTCTGTCTTGTCTCTTTCCCCATCTCCTTTCTCTCTCTTCCTTTCTTCCTTGGCCGATCTTGGAGGTCTCCTCGGCGCTTCTACTCGCGAGTCTACTCACCCACTCGATGCTTTAGAGAAGAGTCAACTCACCCTCATTCAAGTAAGTTCCTCCTTCTTCCTTTTTTTCAGAATTTCCATTTGTATAGAATGCATGAATAGGGTTTACTTTCTAGGCTTCCTTTCCATATTTTTCACCATAGAATAGTATTACCATGTGTTTGTGATGATTCTACTATGGTCATTTGTAGTTTATAGGAATTTTATCCCTTCATTTGGAGAAAACCCCAATTTGTGCCCTAGGTTCCCAAATTTGGGGATTTCTTAAATTTTTGATCCTTTTCTCCAATTGATGATTCCCTTGTGATGCATGTCACCCATTTTGTGCTTGATATGCTTTAGATTTCATGAATCATCCATTATGCTTGGAATCCCCATGTATTTCCATGAAAATCCCTATTTTTGGCATTGGTTTCCTTGATTTTCATCCATACTTGTATTCATGGAACTCCATAGTCTATTTGGAGCATGTTCTTGCATTTCCATCATCCCACTACTATGCCATTTTGTTCTAGACCTAGGGTTTCAAGCTTTTACTTCATTGTGAATGAGTTGGTGCATTGAAATCGAGTCCTCCCGTGTTAGATATGCTCTTTGCTTTTGCTGTCATTTTACTGTTTTGGCATGTTCCTCTGGGTTGTCAACTATCGTTCATCCTGTCATAGGTTTCCTATCGTTCTTAGATTGTTTCCGTTTCCGTTTTGCATGAATTGGTTTTGGATTTCCCCTTCTTAATGCTGCTGTCTTTTCCTTTCTGTACTAATCCTTACTTTCTTCTCTTATTGCCAGGATGTCGTCACGCACCGGCAAAGGACCATCTTCCTCTGGCGTTAGATGCAAGACCACCGCTTCTAAGCAAAAGAGTGCGGAGACCAGCTCTTCAGCTCCTCGCACGGGGAGATCTGCACCTACCCAGTCTGACCCTTCAGACTATGATGAGGAGCACCTACCCAACTTCCTGAAGGGGTCAGTGTTGATGGAGAAGACCGTGGTAGTCGAGGACTTCCACAAGCCTAGGCTTCAGGAGAGATTCTCAGCATTGGGCTGGGACTCTATTCTTCATGTGGACCGACCATGCTACGAGCAGCTCGTCCGTCGGTTCTACTGTAACCTAGAGGTGTCGTATCCGTACGGGGAGTTCACCATCAGCAGCTTGGTGAAGGGAGTGGACATCCAGCTGACGGTAGGCACCTTGGCCAGTATCTTGGGTATATCGACGGCGGGACACCGATACTACAATTCCCCCAGGGGTAGGCCTCAGGGACCATTCATGAGCTTGGAGACACCGGACTTCATCTACGAGACCATCTGCGGTAGCAGCAGTCGCCCGGAGTCCGAGACGTCCTTCTACCCTGAGGTTCGTCTATTCGCCCGGTTGATCCAGTTCAACCTGCTTCCCAGAGGAGGTCATCGGAACCAGGTGGGTTTCATGGTGGCTTTCATTGCCTTTTGCATCTTCACGGCCGCAGAGGGAGGCGGCGAGCACTTGTGCCTCCCCTACATTATTCTCAGAATGATGGAGCACCACACTTCCCACCCCGAGGATGGAGGATTCCCTTATGGTAGGATCCTCACTAGGATCTTCGAGTTCTTCGGGGTGGATCTGAGTGGTGAGGAGGGAAAGACTCCAGCTGATAGGTTCGACCGGAGAAACCTCCTGAAGATGGGTCTTCAGACCCTCATGGATTCACCTCCTAGATCAGGAGCTCAGAGAGGTAGGGGTAGGAGGGCTGCCCCTATGGAGGATGTCCTCATGGAGGAGGAGTCCAGTGAGGAGGATGAGGACTACGTTCCTCAGGACGAGGAGGAGGATCTGATGGGTGGCAGCATCCCTGAGGAGGCGCCTCAGGAGTCGAGAGGTCCTGGCCCTAGTTCTTCTAGAGCTACAGCCCCACCACCTGGGAGTGGTGCACACGACTTTGAGGGCATGTCGTCCTCTATGCGGGGCTTGCAGGATGGCCAGGTTCAGATACTGAGGCGGCTGGACGAGATTGCCTCCAGGCAGACCACCTTGGAGGATTCCTTCCTAAGGCTGGGTCAGGACTTAGACACCAGGGTCAACGCTATCTCAGCAGACTATGGCCGGCTTCGGAGGGAGGTACGGCTGGTGAACGCGAGGTTCGATTATTACGATCACCGCTTCGACGTCAACTCCAGGCCTCCAGCAAACGTGGTGATCATCGACGACGATGACGACGACCAGTGAGGGCTCGGCTCGCCCACACTAGCTGTTTACCCGTTTTCTCTTTTTTTTGTAGACATTGTTTATTTATTTATTTGTTCTCATTTTTGTATCTGTATTGTAACTGGTTTCATTTATGGAATAATATATCTTTGAATAGTGGATTTTGTGGTGATTTCATATGTGGAGTACCCATGTGGTTTTGTGGTGATGTGATTTTTTTCTATCTGTGCTCTTTGTTATATTATTATCTATTGTTTATCAGGTTTTGTGTAAAATTTTTTGGAAATCCCATTTTACGCCGTTATGCTGCCGAAATTTCGTCGAAATAGTACTCTATAGGTTACATCACCAACCTAATCCCCTTTTTATCTATACTCACGCATGCCATGAATGCAATATATAATGCAATCCCTTTTTATACTTTCTTTCTTTAGCTTTGAATCTTTAAAGCTTTTATATTAGCCCAACCCCATTTTCCTATTATAGAGTCTATGGGATTCTAATGGTATGCTGTGAGTGGAGCAGAGTATCACGCTCTGATACCACCGTTTGTCACACCCCGTTCACACTGAACCGGAGCGATGACCGAGTTAACACCGGTTAACCCAAACCTGCCAGGATCATCAGATACTGTATTCCACCACAGCATACACACACTAACATAAGTTCATCAGATCAGCGGAAGACTAAGTTTTACCTGTGAGTAAATCCCATATACTTGATACCCGAATTGTGATACAATAATTATATACATTTGGGCCCGAAGGCATGATATATACACAAAAAGAATATGATTCAAATACCAAGTATATACAGGAAATCATCAAAAACCATCAGAGTACACAACTCGGCTCAGGATCAAGGCTGGAGCTCAGCTCAGCATCAAGGGTTGTGCCCAGCTCAGCATCACATAGAAGAGCTCAGCCCGGCCTCAGATGTGGAGCTCAGCACGGCATCCAAGGTGGAGCTCAGCTCGGCCTCAGAATTGCTGTCCCGCAGCACAGCTCTCACACGCGCAGTCTACGCCGTGCTCAAACTCCTCAGGGGTCCACCAGTCCTCTTCAGGATACTCGACTGTGGGACCCACCCCATGCTCCTCAGATGCATGACCTGCAAAATCATCTAAAAAGGGGGTGTACACGTGGGATGAGCTCACTAGCTCAGTAAGTTGAGAGGTGGACCACACACAATAGTCCACACATCACAACACATCATATGCACTACATACCATGCTATACATTTTAATTCACATCCACCTAAGCAACATTACTAAGTCTTTGGTTTAAGTGCTACTACAACCACAGTGCGCGTATACTCCGGGTACGAGCCGCGAACTCCCCCCCGCGATACGCCCATAGGGCTGTTGGAGAAGGCCCACCGTGAGTACTCAGAAAAGTAAAGACAATGCCGTCCACCGGCTCTCAACAGAAATGTAAATGACTGAAAATAAAAGTGCTGACTCCAGCAATTTAAAAGCAGTACGATTGGCCCTCTTAAATGTACCACCGAGGTTACCGACTGTCCTACATGACTCGCCGGGCGTAATGCCTAACTGCCACAGTGTCCGACAACCGCGACCCCTGCTTCCCCCCAAATGGAAACCCAACACCTTAACCCCTGTTGGGAAGGGTCGTAGCACGGGATGGTGAGAATCCTAATACCGCATGCTCCTATATGACAATAGTACGATTGTATAGTGCCTCCGTGTCCCATACCACGGGCCACCAATGCATTCGTTTCCAAGCCAACAACGGCATCTAGTCTATCAATGCATTATGCACCATGATGTCCACATTCAACATATAAACATCTCATTCAATTGGCATTTGAAAAGTAAACATAGCATATATGCACATCGATGTGTGGAATGACTAATCTATATAGCATATTCATGATGACATGACTAGATTAGATATAGTTATATGAATGCCAAACAAATGCCTTGAAACAAGTCCAAACGTCCTCTCTCCACTTACCTGTAGCGTACAAGGATTCCCGTTCGGTACGGGTGAGATCCGGAGCGAAATCGGGTAGGATTTGGTGAACCTAACATAATTGAGCGGGGTTAGTACTTCACCATTTTAGAATCAAGATTAATAAAATCCGATGTTAAAATCGTGTTTAGAACGTCAAAATAAGGTCACACGTCCGATTTGGGGTCGATCAGACATAAGGATCACCTTCTGGCCACACAGGTGGGTAAGACAGGTGGGCTGTCTACCCACCGGTTATGACCGACGGGTAGGTACCCACCGGTTGTACCCGCCGGTTGTACCCACCGGTTAGGCCAGTGACCCTTTTGCTAAGACCGGTGGGTAGGTATCTACCCGCCCGTTGTACCCGCCGGTTAGGCCTGAAGGCCCCCTGCCTTCTCAGGTGGGTACCCACAGGCGGGTAGGTACCCGCCGGTTGTACCCACTGGTTTTGGTGGGAAAGACCCTGTTTCTTCCCCATTTTTTCCATTCTTTGGGGAATCAAATGGGGCTTTTCCCCACCCATTCTTCACACCCTCAAGGTCCTATAGGATGGTTCTAACCTAGGTCTAGGTTAGATTCAAGTGAGGGAAACCATCTTACCTTCTTTGCCCAAAAATGACTTCAAACCCTTCAAATCACTTCCAACTCACAATCCTTCTTCTACCTTGTCAATATCTCTTCAAATCCTTCAAGATCAACACATAAATCATCTATTAAACCTTAGATTCATCATTTCAAAGGGTATTTGCAAGATCTCAAGAAACCATACTCAAATCAAGGGTTTAAAGCTTGGGTATGGTGAATGTTCATAAAACCCAACTTTTCTTACCTCCAACTGTAGATCTAGAGTTGAAGATTACTCTCCTGGCACCGTAATGGAAAGATCGAGCTTCGGCGCCACTGAAATCCTTCCTTTCTTCCTCTTCCTTTCTTCTTCCCTTTCTTTTCTCTCTCCTCTTTACTTTTCTAACCAAACGTATGAGGGTAATAAATGGAAAGAAAAGAAATCATAAAGCCTTATATACTATTCCTAATTAAGTGAATAGTCTTGGATGGGTCACTCAGGTGGGTGGGTGTACCCACCTGTTTTACCCACCTGAGAGCCAAGACTCGGGATTTTGACCGGGTTCGGACCTCAGCTCGAACTCCACCCCAGGCATACGATGTAGCATACGTATATACCTAAAAATACAGATATAATACCTATTTTATCCGTACATAGCCTTATGGTAGGTGCACGTACACGGTTTGGGCACTCCCGTCTCTTCTGGCACTGGCTCGGACTTGTCGGGCCAGCCGGTGTTTAAGGTCACCCGTGCCATCATAGCCCATAAGGAACCCGCTCTAATATCCTCTGGCTCGGTTCCTGCATGGTTAAACCGGTTCAACTACGACATCAGACCGGGTTTAAGAAGCGGGGTATTACATGCATGGCATGCCCAAGATAGGCTTGGCATGTGAAAATCACCATCAAGGCATGTTGGTTCCGATGATTGCCTTTGATGTGCGCTGTGGCCTGCCATGGAGTGCTGCTGGGCGTGCATGGCTCCCTGCATAGCTACTGCCATATACACCGGTAGCCACACAGCATGCCCAAGAGTTGCATGGCATGTGAAGGACAGCAACATGGCATGATGGTCCGAATGATTAGCCCCTTGTTTTGCACCTTGGCCAGCCAATGCGTGCTGGTGGGTTTGCATGGCTGCCTGCACAGTGCACCTACACCCTCACCGTAGCCTACTGCCACTTTTGCTTTTTTTGTACAGCATGCCCAAGGGAGTCATGGCATGGGAAAAACATGGAAATGATGCATTGGCCCCGTTGATTAATCCCATCTAGGCACCGTGGTAGTTTGACGTGCTTTGCTTCCTGCCATGTGTAGTTGTGCTAGTGCCACTTTTTGTGAGCGTGGTCGTAGTCACGCATTTCCACCCCTCTTTGCTCTTTGGCTTATCATCATATGTAGGTCATGGTGCAAGGGGTGGGGAGTTGTCTACATTTGACGAAATCATTGGTCAAGTCAATGTGCACAATAAATATTTGGTTGGTCCCTCCCCCCCATCCCATTGTTTTTTGTTTTTTTAAATTGCACTATCGTGGGTTTGTTGCTTGCAAGGGTTTTTTTATGGTTGGTTTTGTGGCCTATGCTATTTGGAGAAGTGCATTTCTAAATCGTGCCTAGGTGTGGAGGTGCTTGCATGCCTTTTTGCGGCCAGTGTTATAACACGACATTAACATGGGTCTCTGGAGAACATAGGTTGCAAACTTGCAGGTGGTGGTAGATCATGAGTCCCTTCCCCCTCCTTACTTTTTAAAAAAATTTCCATTCTCGTGGGTATGTTACTTGCAAGAGTTTTGTCATGCTCGGTTTTGTGGCCTTTTGTATTTGGAGGAATGCATTTCTAAGTCATGCCTAGGTGCGGAGGTGTTTGCATGCCTCATGCCATAAGTGTGATAATGTGACATTAACGTGGGTCTCTGGAGGACATAGGTTTGCAAGCTTGCAGGTGGAGATAGATCACGAGTCCCTCCCCCTCCCCCCCCCCACTTTTGTTTTTAAAAAGAAAATTATATTCTTGTGGGTTTGTTGCTTGCAAGAGTTTTCTCATGCTCGGTTTTGTGGGCTCATGGTATTTGGGGAAATACGTTTCTAAGTCGTGCCTAGGTGTGGAGGTGTTTGCATGCCACCTGTCGGAAGTGTTATAATACTGCATTAACGTGGGCCTCTGATGAATATAGGTTGCAAGCTTGTAAGTGGAGACAAATCACATGTCCCTTCCACCCTCCCCTTGTTCATTTAAAAAATTTACATTATCGTGGGTTTGTTGCTTGTGAGAGCTTTCTCATACTCGGTCTTGTGGCCTTTTCTATTTGGCGAATAACGTTTCTAAGTCGTGCATAGGTGCGAAGGTGTTTGCATGGCTTCTGCCGCAAGTGTTATAATACGACATTAATGCGGGTCTCTGGAGAACGTAGGCTGCAAGCTTGTAGGTGGAGATAGATCTCGGGTCCCTCGACCCCTGTTGATTGTTGAGATTTTCGTGCTTAGCAGGGCTATTGATTTTTCTTCTACCAAATCCTTATTACATTGTAGTAGGTTTGGTGGTGGATTGTGCCGGTAGTGGATGCAATGCACGTGAGTGGCTATTTTTTTTCTTGTGGTTGTGGGCTCTTTGCTAGTGTATTGAACCACTATGCACAGATACCTCTAAGGGTCATGATGGGCCAAAAGTGTCTTTGTCAAGAGCATGAAAATTGTTCCTGTGTTGCTTACCTAGTTGGATGGAAAGATGCTGCCCCTTCACTCTCATTTCATCCCTCTTGCCTACCCTTGTGGTTGGTGTGAGGTGGCTTGGCATATGATGCATATGTCCACTTTCTTTGTGTCAGTGGTGCACGTGCACTGTTTGTGCTCTAGGATGCGAGACATTTTGTGGGGCAAGGTGGATGTATGTGTGTGTCCTCTTGAATCCTTTGGTTGCGCCTCGTTGCACAAGAACGATAGACTGCCATTAATGTATGGAGCAGCATCACCCAATGCACAATTGGGGATGTGGTTCATGCAGTGCTTTGGTGTCGAGAAGGAAAGTTACCTAGTTGATCCTGCCAGTAGTCATATGCTTGTCTCAAAGATTAAGCCATGCATGTGTAAGTATGAACTAATTCAGACTGTGAAACTGCGAATGGCTCATTAAATCAGTTATAGTTTGTTTGATGGTATCTGCTACTCGGATAACCGTAGTAATTCTAGAGCTAATACGTGCACCGAACCCCGACTTTTGGAAGGGATGCATTTATTAGATAAAAGGTCGACACGGGCTCTGCCCGTTGCTCTAACAATTCATGATAACTCAACGGATCGCATGGCTTTTGTGCCGACGACGCATTTTTCAAATTTTTGCCCTATCAACTTTTGATGGTAGGATAGTGGCCTACTATGGTGGTGACGGGTGATGGAGAATTAGGGCTCGATTTTGGAGAGGGAGCCTAAGAAATGGCTACTACATCCAAGGAAGGCAGCAGGCGAGCAAATTACCCAATCCTGACACGGGGAGGTAGTGACAATAAATAACAATACTGGGCTCATCGAGCATGGTATTTGGAATGAGTACGATCTAAATCCCTTAACGAGGATCCATTGGCAGGCAAGTCTGGTGCCAGCAGCCGCGGTAATTCCAGCTCCAATAATGTATATTTAAGTTGTTGCAGTTAAAAAGCTCGTAGTTGGACTTTGGGATGGGTCGATCGATCCACCTCACGATGTGTACCGGTCGTCTCATCCCTTCTGTTGACGATGCGCTCCTGGCCTTAATTGGCTGGGTCGTGCCTCCGACGCTGTTACTTTGAAGAAATTAGAGTGCTCAAAGAAGCCTACGCTCTGGATACATTAGCATGGGATAACATCATAGGATTTTGGCCCTATTACGTTGGCCTTCGGGGTCGGAGTAATGATTTACAGGGATAGTCGGGGGCATTCGTATTTCATAGTCAGAGGTGAAATTCTTGGATTTATGAAAGACGAACCACTACGAAAGCATTTGCCAAGGATGTTTTCATTAATCAAGAACAAAAGTTGGGGGCTCGAAGACGATCAGATACCGTCCTAGTCTCAACCATAGACGATGCCAAACAGGGATCGGCAGATGTTGCTTTCAGGACTCCGCCAACACCTTATGAGAAATCAAAGTTTTTGGGTTCCGGGGGGAGTACGATCGCAAGGTTGAAACTTAAAGGAATTGACGGAAGGGCACCACCAGGAGTGGAGCCTGCGGCTTAATTTGACTCAACACGGGGAAACTTACCAGGTCCAGATATTGTAAGGATTGACAAACTGAGAGCTCTTTCTTGATTCTATGGGTGGTGGTGCATGGCCATTCTTAGTTGGTGGAGCGATTTGCCTGGTTAATTCCGTTAATGAACGAAACCTCAGCCTGCTAACTAGCTATGTGGAGGTGACCCTCCACGGCCAGCTTCTTTGAGGGACTATGGCCGTTTAGGCCACGAAAGTTTGAGGTAATAACAGGTTTGTGATGCCCTTAGATGTTCAGGGCTGCACGCGCGATACATTGATGTATTCAACGAGTCTATGGCCTTGGCCAACGGGCCCGGGTAATCTTTGAAAATTTCATCATGATGGGGATAGATCATTGCAATTGTTGGTCTTCAACGATGAATTCCTAGTAAGCACGAGTCATCAGCTCACGTTGACTACATCCCTACCCTTTGTACACACCACCCGTCGCTCCTACCAATTGAATGGTCTGGTGAAGTGTTCAGATCGCGACGACGTGGGTGGTTCACCACCGTCGATGTCGTGAGAAGTCCATCGAACCTTATCATTTAGAGGAAGGAGAAGTCGTAACAAGGTTTTCGTAGGTGAACCTGCGGAAGGATCATTGTCCATACCTGCCCAGCGAGACCCATGAACATGTTGCGTTGTGCGATCAAGGTAGGGCGTGGGAGCGTGAGCTCCTTCCTTCCCCACCCTTGTGAAATGTCGGCCTACGATCCTTCATAGCTTTCGACCCAAACACAACACAGTTGGCGCCAAGGAACTCACAACGAAAAGGACATGACATCATTGCGCCTTTGGTGTGGTGTGGTCATCCTAGATCCGAATCTTTATCTTAACGACTCTCGGCAACATATATCTCGGCTCTTGCATCGATGAAGAACATAGTGAAATACGATACTTCATGTGAATTACAAAATCCCATGAACCATCGAGCCTTTGAACGCAAGTTATGCCCTAGGCCATCGGGCTGAGGGCACGCCTGCTTGGGCTTCATGCATCATGTTGCCCCACCTCCTTTACCCCTTGTGGTGGTGGTGCAGAGCGAAGATTGGCCCCCCGTGACTCTGTTTGAGGTGCGATCGACCCAAAATCAAGTGTTCCTTGCGTAGCAAGCGTCACGATGAGTGGTGGGTCGAGCCACTTTTCCATTGTTCGGACATTGTGTGTGTTCTGCTCCCATTGGGCTCTGGTGACCTTGATTGCCATTCGATGGCATTTCAACTGCGACCCCAGGTCAGGCGGAGCTACCTGCTGAGTTTAAGCATATCAATAAGTGGAGGACAAGAAACTTACGAGGATTCCCTTAGTAACGGCAAGCGAACTGGGAAGAGCCCAGCTTGAGAATCGGGGGGCTTTATCATTCAAATTGTAGTTTGTAGAAGCATCCTCAGCGGCGGACTGGGCCCAAGTCCCCTGGAAGGGGGTGTCGGAGAGGGTGAGAGCCCCGCCATGTCCGGACCCTATCGCACCACGAGGCACTATCGACGAGTCGGGTTGTTTGGGAATGGTGTCTCAATTGGGCGGTAAATTTCGTCCAAGGCTATTTATGGGTGAGAGACAGATAGTGAACAAGTACCGCGAGGGAGAGATGAAAAGGACTTTGAAGAGAGAGTCAAAGAGTGCTTGAAATTGTCAAGAGGGAAGCAGATGGGGGTCGATGATGCATCTCGGTCGGATGCGGAACGGTTAATAGCCGGTCCACCGCTCGACTCAGGGCATGGACCGATGTGGATTGTGGCGGCATCCCAAGCCCGGGTTATCGTGTTATGCCTGAGGAGATGTCATTACCGTGATTGTGGTAGGAAGCGTGTGCCTCGATGGTGTGCCTATTGGCAACTGCAAGCTTCAGGCATCGGCCTGTCGGGCTCCCCATTCGACCCGTCTTAAAACACAGACCAAGAAATCTGACATGTGTGCGAGTCAACGGGCGAGTAAAACTCGTAAGGCATAAGGAACCTGACTGGTGGGATCCCCTTGTGGGTTGCACCACTGACCAACCTTGATCTTCTGTGAAGGGTTCAAGTGAGAGCATACCTGTCGGGACCCAAAAGATGATGAACTATGCCTGAGCGGGGCAAAGCCAGAGGAAACTCTGGTGGAGGCCCATAGCAATACTGACGTGCAAATCATTTGTCTGACTTGGGTATAGGGGTGAAAGACTAATCAAACTGTCTAGTAGTTGGTTCCCTCCGAAGTTTCCCTCAGGATAGCTGGAGCCCGCAGGCGAGTTCTATCGGGTAAAGCCAATGATTAGAGGCATCGGGGGTGGACCACCCTCAACCTATTCTCAAACTTTAAATAGGTAGGATGGCATGGCTACTTCATTGAGCCGCGCCATGGAATCGAGAGCTCTAAGTGGGCCATTTATGGTAAGCAGAATTGACGTTGCGGGATGAACCAAAAGACGGGTTACAGTGTTGGATTGCATGCTAACCTAGAACCCACAAAGGGTGTTGGTCAATTAAGACAGCAGGACGGTGGTTATGGAAGTCGAAATCCACTAAGGAGTGTGTAACAACTCACCTGCCGAATCAACTAGCCCCAAAAATGGATGGCGCTGAAGCGCATAACCTATACGCGATCGTCGGGGCAACTGGCAGGCCCCGATGAGTAGGAGGGCATGACAGTCGCCATAAACCTGGGGTGTGAGCCCGAGCAAAGCGGCCATCGGTGTAGATCTTGGTGGTAGTAGCAAATATTCATTTTCACTTAAATCCCATATTTCCATTTTTTTGGATATTTTTCGTAATGTTTCAATCATAAAATAATAGTCGAAATAGGGTTTTAGACCAAATAGGATTCCAAAGTTGTGAAAAAAATGGGTTAAAAAGTTGATTTTAAAGAGTGAAGAATCGAATTTTCGGCGGCGTCGGTCGACCGGTATATTGTAGCGGTCGATTGGTATCCCTTTCGGTTAGAGGCGGTCGACCGGAAGTCCTTGGTGGTCAACCGGAAAACCATTCGGTCAGTGGCGGTCGACCGGTATATTTTGGAGGTCGACCGGTTTGATTCCAAGAAATTTTTAGAACACAAAAACTTTATGGTTGTGGAAAGGATTTTTCAAGTCAGGGGTTTTAGGAAAAGAATTTTCAAAAAGAAATGTTTATTCAGCCAAATGGGTTACAAATGCCAAGTTCCTTCCTTAGGATACTAAAACGCTCTTCACCAAGAGGTTTAGTAAATATATCTGCGAGTTGTTTATCAGTTTCAATGAATTCTAGAGAGACATCACCATTTTGAATGGTGTCTCGTAGAAAGTGGTGTCGAATATCAATGTGCTTTGCCCTTGAGTGTAAAATGGGGTTTTTACTCAAGTTTATGGCACTGGTGTTATCGCACATGATTGGGCAAGATTCGAAACGCACTCCAAAGTCCTGGAGAGTTTGCTTCATCCAAAGGATTTGAGCACAACATCTACCAGCTACAACATATTCAGCTTCTGTGGTAGATAAAGCAACAGAGTTTTGTTTCTTGCTAAACCAAGAGACAAGGCAAGAGCCGAGAAAGTGATAAGTACCACTGGTACTTTTTCTGTCAATATGGCAACCTGCGAAATCAGCATCTGAAAAGCTGACCAAGTCAAGGGGTTGGTTTTTGGGGTACCATAACCCAACATCACAAGTGCTTTTCAGATATTTAAAAATTCGTTTTACAGCAGTGAGGTGTGATCTCTTGGGATCAGCTTGAAACCGAGCACATGCACATACACTGTACATGATGTCAGGTCTACTTGCTGTTAGATATAGAAGGCTTCCAATCATGCCTCTATATCTAGTTACATCCTCAGAAGGTCCATCCTCATCCTTGGTTAGTTTCAAGGATGAGCTCATCGGAGTGTCTGAAGATTTTTGACTGTTAATATCAAATTTCTTTAGCAGCTCCTTGGTGTATTTGCTTTGATTTATGAAAATTCCATTATCAGTCTGTTTTATTTGAAGTCCAAGGAAGAAATTTAACTCTCCCATTATACTCATTTCAAATTCATTGCTCATTTTGTTACTGAATTCAGTACACATTCTCTCGTTGGTTGAGCCAAAAATGATATCATCTACATAGATTTGAACAATGAGTATGTCATTCTTCAGGTTCTTCATGAACAGGGTTGTGTCAATCCTCCCCCTTGAGAAGCCACTTTCTATCAAGAAAGTACTTAATCTCTCATACCAAGCTCTAGGGGCTTGTTTGAGTCCATATAGAGCTTTCTCAAGTTTATAGACATAGTTTGGAAACTTAGGGTCTTCAAAGCCGAGAGGTTGAGCTACATATACCTCTTCTTGAATGTATCCATTCAAGAAGGACTTTTGACATCCATTTGATATAGTTTAAAGTTCTTATGGCATGCAAAAGCTAGTAACATTCTAATGGACTCCAACCTTGCTACTGGTGCATAAGTTTCATTATAGTCTATTCCCTCTTGCTGGTTATACCCTTTGGCAACTAATCTTGCTTTGTTTCTCACTATGTTCCCATCTTCATCCAGTTTATTACGAAAGACCCACTTAGCACCAATGATGGTGTGGTGGTCAGGTCTAGGGACAAGTTCCCATACCTTGCTTCTTTCAAACTGGTGAAGCTCCTCTTGCATAGCTATAATCCAATCACTGTCTTTTAGTGCTTCTTCTATGTTCTTGGGTTCGATCCTTGAGATAAATGCAGTGTGATTGCATACCTCTCGGGTTTTAGATCTAGTCTGAATTTCTTCATCTAGATCTCCTATGATGTTTTCTAAGGGATGATTCCTATGAGGAATGACTTCCTTGGGTAGTGTTTCTAATTTTTCTATGGTAACATCATTTGAATCGTTAAGAGAAATATCATTAGTTTTGTTCTTAAGTTCATCAATTATGATATCATCATCATCAGCAAGAGATTTATTTGAATCATTAGGTAAAGATTCATCAAATCTTACATTCGTAGATTCTTCAACCATTAAAGATTTTTTATTAAAAATTCTATATGCCCTACTGTTGAGTGAGTATCCTAAGAATATTCCTTCATCAGATTTTGCATCAAATTTTCCAAGATGATTTTTGGTGTTTAAGATGAAGCATTTACATCCAAATACTCTAAAGTAGTTTACTTTTGGTATTTTACCAAAATATAGTTCATAAGGTGTTTTAGAAAGCAAAGGTCTAAGGATTATTCTATTTAGTACATAACATGCTGTATTTACAGCTTCAGCCCAAAAGTACTTAGGCAAAGTGTATTCATTAAGCATAGTCCTTGCAGTCTCTTGTAATGACCTGTTTTTCCTTTCAACTACTCCATTCGATTGAGGTGTTCTAGGAGCGGAGAAGTTATGGTCAATACCATACTTGTTGCAGTATAAGTCAAATTGACTTATATTGTCAAATTCTCCTCCATGGTCACTCCTTACAGAGGTTATAGTATACCCTTTCTGATTTTGCAATCTGTTACATAGAGTTGCAAATTCATCGAAGGCATCATTTTTATTTTTCAGAAAAACAGTCCAAGCGTATCTAGAGTAGTCATCAACAATTACAAAGGTGTAATTTTTACCACTCATACTAGATATGTTGATAGGTCCAAATAAGTCTAGGTGAAGTAGTTCTAATGGTCTAGAGGAAGAGACAATATTCTTCGACTTGTGGGAAACTTTGGTTTGTTTGCCTTTTTGACAGGCATCACAAAAACTATCTATTTCATACTTGATTTTAGGGAGGTTCCTCACGAGATCCTTGGATGCTATGGTTTGAATCAACTTGACATTTATATGTCCAAGTCTTCTATGCCATAATGAAGATTCACTATGGTTAGAAACCAAGCATGCATTTAAGGAACTTACTTCATCAAGTATACAAACATAAATGTTGTTTTTCCTAGATCCTTTCAGTATTAGATTATCATTTGCATCTTTAATACAACAGTGGGAGACATTGAATTCTACTTTGTATCCAATGCTACATAATTGACTTACACTTAGGAGATTATAGTTCAAATTTTTCACAAAGTAAACGTTCGAGATTGAAATACCTCCAAGTTTTATTTTTCCAATACCAGCAATCTTTCCTTTGCTGTCATCTCCAAAGGAGACCCATCCTCCATCATAGTCCCGTAAGCTTGAGAATAGGTTCTTGTTGGATGTCATGTGTTTGGAGCATCCACTGTCGATGACCCATTCAGCTTCCACCTTATTCTTCAAGCAAACCTATAACAAAAATTTAATCGTACATTGGTCCCCATAATCTCATGGGTCCACCATTGTTAGTGTCAAACTTCCCAACTGGAACCCAAATGGTTTTGTACTTTTTAGGATTTTGGTTCTACCTTTGGAATGGCCTTAGGTTTCTTTGAGTCCTCTGTTTTTCATAAGATCCATTTGATCTTAGAGTATAGTATCTATAGAGTCCTTGGTTTTGGTATTTCCCTTGTGGTCTATAAGTCTCACTAGGATAGTTCTTGTATCCTTGGAATTGCCTTTGGGGCCTCTCAATAGAGTACTCTCTATGAGGTTGGGTTTTTCTATACCTGGGCATAGGTCTAGAGTTTTCTTGAGGCCTATATTGCCTTCTTAGGGGTGTGTAGTAGTAGGCATGGTTTACTGTTGATCTCTCAGTTTGAGAGTTGGGCTTTTTCTTGGAGTGACACT
Source organism: Macadamia integrifolia (assembly GCF_013358625.1). Lineage (NCBI taxonomy): Eukaryota > Viridiplantae > Streptophyta > Magnoliopsida > Proteales > Proteaceae > Macadamia > Macadamia integrifolia. The sequence goes on from NC_056566.1 coordinate 4,100,101, forward strand.
GTTTTATGGAGTGTCCTGTCTTTTTACAAAAACTACATTTAATGTAGGAGGTGGATGGTTGGTTTCTTTGGTCACCCCTTCTTGGATTTCTATATGGATTTTGTCCATTATAACCCAGTCCTTCTCTTTCATTTGGACTCTTCCTTTGAGAACCTAGAAGGTTGTCAAGGTTCTTTTGCCCCTGGGTAAAGGTGCAGAGGGTGGGGTTCAACTTAAAGTTTTCTTCCTCCAGTTCACTTACCTTTGAGGTTAGTGCCTCCACTCTCTTATTTAGTGTTTCAACCTCTTTTTCAAGTTTACTTTTATCAGACTCTAATTTTATTCTTTCTTCATATAAGGCCTCGAAGGCTTCTTGAAGTTCCTCATTAGAGTCCCTTACTAAAAGTTCAGGTTGAATTTCACATACCTCTTGTTCTTCATCTCCGATGGCCATCAAGGCGAGGTTGGTGACTTCTTCTCCAAATTCACTTTTCTCTTCATCACTTGAGTCCCATGTAGCTGCATAGGCCTTTCTTTTTTATTTATTTGGGCATTCAGTTCTGAAATGTCCAGGCTTTCTGCACTCAAAACAAACTATGTCTTTAGTAGGAATTTCCTTGGGTTTAATTTTTGTTTTACCTTTTTCCCCATAGGATTTGTCACCGTAGGATTTGTTCTTGTGTTGGAATCTTCCTTTCTGTTTGAGGAATTTGTTGAATTTCCTCGTGATGAGTGAAATTTCCTTTTCCATGTCGAATTCTTCATCTTCTTCATCATCACTTACTTCTTCGATAGGTTGAGTTGATTTTAGCGCTATGGTTCTCCTTTTCTCAGAATTTGGTTTGTCGGCATTCAGCTCTACTTCATGCGTTTGGAGAGATCCAAGCAAGTAGTCCAAGGAGATTTTCGTCAAATCTTTGGCTTCTTCTATTGCTGTTTTCTTGGGTCTCCAAGCTGCAGGTAAGGCTCTTAAGATTTTTCTGACTTTTTCAGCGTTAGTATAAGTCTTGCCTAAACCTTTAAGATTATTCACAATATCAGTAAATCTAGTGAACATAGAAGTTATTGACTCATTTTCTTTCATAGAGAATGACTCGTAATCAGAGACAAGTTGATCTACCTTTCTTTCTTTTACCTCTGCTGTACCTTCGTGTGTGACAAGAAGCATATCCCAAATTTCTTTAGTTGTGTCACATGCAATGACTCGGTTGAACTCTTGTTCATTGAGGGCACATTGAAGGAACGTAATGGCACGGAAGTTGTACTGGATGAGGGTGATGTCTTCAGCCGTCCATTCTCCTTCATCCTTAGGTACTGTCTTTCCATCAACTATCTTGGTGATAGTGTATGGTCCATTCTCTATGGCTCTCCATACAAGAATGTTGTGACCACACACAAAATTCTTGAATCTGCACTTCCAGAAAGAAAAGTTTTCTCCATTAAAGTATGGGGGTCTCGAGGCGTTCATGCCTTCTGGTGGTCCTTGGAATGTGGTCATGGTCTTTGACTCACTATTAAGATGATATAGTCTTAAATAAATTGAGCTCCCGCTCTGATACCAATTGAAATAACCTAGAGGGGGGGTGAATAGGTTATACTAGTGGAATTTAACTCTTTTCGATGTATAGATCACAAGTGTGATTGTAATTTAAAAGCGATGCTGAATAAATAAAATAAGAACAACCACAACACAAGATATATAATGGTTCGACTCAATTCGAGTCTAGTCCACTCCCTACAAGAATCCTCTTGTAAGGTATTCCACTAGTTCTCCCTTTCAGTACAGTAGGTAGGGAAGAAAACCTTTACAATCTTTTTACGGATAAGAGTATCTTTACAAATCTCCTTTCCAGGCAGAGAGACGCCTTCACAATCTCTTTTAGAGGTAGAGAGAGACCTTTCTCTTTTTAGGATAAGAGTATCCTTACAATCCTAAGTACAGTCTAGAATTGTAAAAAAACAGAAAATAAGAAATAGTGGAATAAGAGGAATACCTCAAGTGTGGTGCAAATGAGAATGAATAATAAATGATGAGTGATGCACCTTTTGTAAAGTCCTCTCTTACGGCTTTGACTTGCACAGGAGAGAGTAGAGGACTTTGATTAAGACTTGAGCCTCTTGTTTGGAATTTGTGTAATAGAATAACTCAAGTAGAAATAAACTTCTCTAATGCTTGCAACAATGCTCTTAAAGCTCTTTCTTAATGAATAATTAATTACGAGTGATTAGGGTATTTATAGGTGAACTTAGTGAAGCATTTTAGGTAAGGAATCAAGCTCTAACGGATATATTTTGGGTCTATCGATCGACCGCCATCGGTAGCCGATCGACCGCCAAGAGCCGTTGTAGACAAAAAATAGCCGTTGGAGTACTTCCAGACAGGCACCGGTCGACCGGGACTTTCAACCGGTCGACCGCCTATGGTCTCGGACAGGTCCGATCGACCGGGGCTTCCAGACGGTCGACCGCCTATGGTCTCGGGTGGTTCCGGTCAACCGGGGCTTCCAGCCGGTCGACTGCCAACATGACATGCTCTGTCATACTGACCAGTCACCAGTGTTTTGACTATAACTTTTTGGTCTGACCTTGGATTGACTTGAGATTAGTTGCGTTGGAATCACAACTCAATTTTCTACAACTTCTGTGAAGGTTTCGTCTCCTGATACTAACTTTAAGATTCCCTAAAATACCCTTGAGTTAGGTTACTGTGTGTTCCATACCACTTAGAGACTTTCCATACCTAGTCAAGGCATGCTCTATGGTCATTCTAATATGATACAATGCACATGCATGAGGTGAGTTCATATAAGTATGTGGAAATTACAAATTACATTAAAAATAACTAATCTATCTTAGTGGTCTTCTTCTTCACTCGAATCTTCCATTCTTTGGCCCTTCATCTTCTTTCCTTCTTGTTTGCTGTTTCATGTCTTTAAGCTAAGCTTCATGTCTTGATTCGACCTTCGATCTTCTAAGGGTTTCTTCAAGCTAATCACACTTTAACAATCAAGTTAAAGATGTATGTTTGTTTGTTAACACCAAAACATGGCAAGGAGTGTGGACATGTTCCCGAACACTCCCGTGAGGTCAAGTGTTGGAGTACAATCTGGAGGAACACCGCCTGGGGTTACACCTCAAGATCAACTGGGAGGTACCCCACCCGTTCCACCATTTATAACTTCATTCATGATGCCTCCACCCTACCCGTACTATCCGGCTTATCCACCATATCACCCATCATCTACCACTATGGCAAAGGTGGTTAAATCCTTTAAGAAGTATATGCCACCTATCTTCACCAAGGTGGGTAGTGACCCATTGGAGCCAGATCGATGGATCCAAGAGTTGGAGAATATTTTTCATATTGTAGAGTGCACAGAGGCACAAAAGCTTATCTATTTGGGGTTGCAACTTAAGAATGAAGCTGATTCTTGGTGGAAACTTCTAAGTATATTTTGATGGCAACTCACCCAGAGCTTACATGGGAGAAATTCAAGGAATTGTTCCCATCAAATTACTATCCATGAAGCTTCATAGACCGTAATGAGGTGGAGTTTATGGCACTAACTCAAGGAAGCAAAACTGTTTTGGATTATCAGCAATAGTATGAAAGCTTATTCTATTTTGCTCCTTGCCATATGAAGATGGCCGAGGAAAAAGCCCAAAAGTTTCTAAAGGGTTTGAAGACGTCTATTGCTACAGTGTTGGAGGTGTTGGACTTAACCAATTATGCACAGATTGTGAAGAAAACTAAGGTAATGGATGACAAATAGAGGGGAGAGCCATCCCTTACACCAGGACTATGGAAGAGGGAAAACCCATATGTTGATTCGAGTGGCCCGAGCAAGAGTTTTCATGGGTCATACTCTTATAGTCCCTCTTATGGACAACCTATAGGCCATCGAGTTATTCTTCCTGACCAACTAATGGGCCGGGCACTACATCTTTCCACCCTAACATTAGTGTGGTGCCTATAGCTCTGAGACGGTTATACCTAGATCAATATAGAGAGCTCCCACTCCAGTTCAGGCATCACCAAATCGGTGCTATAATTATCATTTGTACGGGTATTTTGCCAAGGATTGCCGGTACCCAGCAACTGTACCACCAAATTGCCCCCTGTCTATAAAGTTGCATTGACTCAGGGAAACCAGCCTCAGGGAAGGATGTATGCCTTATCAGCTGAGGAGGCTGAGGTGAGTACTGAAGTAGTAGCAGGTACACTTTACTTAAATGATTTTGTGATAAAAATTTGAGTAACCTATTATACTTATATGCAATGCAAAGCTAGGTGTCTTATCTATATTAGGTATATCAGCATATGCCATATTTGACTAGGGAGCATTGGACACATTTATATCTATGAGATTTGCTAGGAAGCTTGATGTGCCATCTAAGACCTTAGAATGCAAGTTAGTTGTTAGCACGCCAACAGGCATGGTGGAACAATTGAAAGAAGCGTGTGGGTCGTGTTCAGTTGAGATTAGTGGAAAGAAGCTGGATGCCCAGCTTATCAAATTCAACATGCAGAATTTTGATGTCATTCTGGGCATGGGTTGGCTTTTGGCACATCGAGCAAATGTGATGTGTGCTAAGAAACAAGTTAAGATGATGGATATAGACACCAAATTTTGTCCCCCCTTGGCAATGATGAATTATGGACAATGAGGAGACATATTTTCTCTCTTTCGGAAAGAAGTTGAATTTTTGGCACAAGTCCAGATTATCCCAGAACTTGTGATCGGTCAAACCCGATATTTTAAAGGATGCGGAGAGGGTAATTGAAAGTGGTCATTAATACCTTTTGCTAGAAGACGACAATCAAGCCTAATAGGTGCTCGATTCACGTATCATTGGAAAGTATTCAAAAATACAGTCTTATTGATATCTTGTATGAAAAAAAGGGATACCCAGGTGTGCCGTAATGCCTACTTGAACTTTGAACCAGTTAAACAAAAATAAACCAAACCAAACCAAACCTTGAACCAGACCAAATCCTAAATCAGACCAAACCCTGAACCAAACCAAACCTTAAACCAAACCAAACCCTAAACCAGACCAAAACCTAAACCAGACAAAACCCTGAACCAAGCCAAACCCTAAACCAAACCAAACCCTAAACCAATCCAAACCCTAAACCACCAAGCCCTGAACTAGACCAAACCCTAAATCAAACCCTAAACCAGACAAAACCCTAAACCCGACCAAACCCTGAACCAAACCTAACCGTAAACCAAACCCTGAACCAAACCAAACACTAAACCAAACTAAACCCTGAACCAAACCAAACCCTAAACTAGACCAAACCCTAAACCAGACCAAACCCTGAACCAAACCAGACCCTAAACCAAACAAAACCAAACCCTAAACCAGACCAAACCCTAAACCAGACCAGGCCCTAAACCAAACCAAACCAAACCCTGAACCAAACCAAACCCTAAACCAAACCAAACCCTAAACTAGACCAAAACCCAAACCAAACTAGATGCTAAACCAAACCAAACCCGAAAGCAAACCAAACCCTAAACCAGACCAAACCCTGAACCAAACCAAACCCTGAACCAAGCCAAACCTGAACCAAACCAAACCCTGAACCAGACCAAACCCTGAACCAAACCAGACCAAACCCTAAACCAGACCAAACCCTAAACCAGACCAAACCCTAAACTAGACCAAACTCTAAACCAAACCAAACCAAACCCTAAACTTGACCAAACCCTAAACCAGACCAAACCTTGAACCAAACCTAACCAAACCAAACCCTAAACCAGACCAAACTCTGAACCAAACCAAACCCTGAATCAAACCAAACCCTAAACCAAACCCAGACTAGCCCAAACCCTATCTTAAACCAAAACCTAAATCCTAACTTAAGCCAAACCCTAAACCCTAATCTAAACCAAACCCTAAACCCTAGCCTAAAATAAACCCTAAACCCTAACTTAAACCAAACCCTAAACCAAACTCTAAACCCTGATCTAAACCAAACCCTAAACCCTAACTTAAACCAAACCCTAAACCTTAACTTGAACCAAATCCTAAACCCTAATCTAATCCAAACCCTAAACCCTTACTTAAACCAAACCCTAAACCCGACTAAAACCCTAACCGAACCCTAAACCCTCAAAACTAAATCAAATCTTAAACCAACACTAAACCTAAACCAAACCTTAAAATTAAACCAAAACCAAAACTTAAACCCGACCAGACTAATCGCTATCCAAAACTTACCGACCTACCCACGGCTATTTATGTGATAAGATCTCAACCAAAGCCTACTGCCGCCCAGCTAGGAGTAGCCACCCGGTCTATGGGAGTTTCTAGAGGCGTAAATGGGGTTCCACAGAGTATAACAAGGTGACACATGTCCTGTTACCTACACAAACAGGTTGATATGGGGGTGTCAGTGTAAAGACTTACACAATCCGTGTAATGCCTTATAGGATTGTGTAAGGGTTTCCAAATCCGTGTAAGACCTTACATGGTTTTGTGGGGGGCTTATATGAATTTGGCCCCCCTTTTACGGCCCTAGTCATTTTTACACCCCTACCCCTCCTCCTCTCCTATAAATAGTGACCCCTAGATCACTGTAAAAGCCCGACAGAAAAAAACAGAGAGAAAAATCCCTGAAGAAAACATTGTTCCCAAAGAGAGAGAGAGAGAGAGAAGAAAGAAAAAGGGTGTGAGAATCCTGAGCCTAACTTACTAAGTTAGCTGAAGTTGATTGTCTCATTTCCAAAAGCCCAGGTTGTCCATATCAGGTTAGTACTGAAGTCCTATTCAAGTTCTTTTTATTTAAATTCAACACTTTTATTATGGTGCAGAAGCTCTATCCAAAATTCCTGAGCTGATTCCAACCCTAGAAATACGGCACGAAAGCTCTACCCAAAATTTTCAAGTTGATTCCAACCCTAGAAATATGGCACAGAAGCTCTGCCTAAAATTCCTGAGCTGATTCTAACCCTAGAAATATAGCGTGGAAGCTCTGCCCAAAATTCTTGAGTTGATTCTAACCCTAGAAAAATGGCGCGAAAGCTCTGCCCAAAATTCCCAAGTTGATTCCAACCCTAGAAATATGGCGTGGAAGCTCTGCATAAAATTTCCATAGCTGATTATAACCCTAGAAAAATGGTGCAAAAGCTCTACCCAAAATTCCCAAGTTGATTCCAACCCTAGAAATACGACGCGGAAGCTCTGCATAAAATTTATAGATCTAATTCCAACCCTAGGAATACAATGTGGAAGCCCTTCCCAAATTTCTAAAGTTGATTCTGATTCTAGAAATATAGTACGAAAGCCCTATTCAAATTCCCAGAAACCAGAACCTGCATTCACACCCTAGAAAAAAATCCTTGTCAACTTTCTTACCCAGGTACCGGAAGTTTTCAATTTCCCCAAGAAAGAGAAAAAAAATTAATCGTTGCCCCTGAGTCGAGGAAAATTAACTAAAAATTTGCTATTTTCATCGGTCATTATCATATAGATACTATATTGTAATTTCATTTGCCTCAGTTCGGTATATACTGTTTTATGTGTTTATTGCATAAAATAATGATTTACTGTTATAGTTTCATGCATTAATTTTAGTATATGTTCAGCAAATGTAATTTGTTTCATCATTTCATGTGTTACTGCATGTGTCTTCACATGAAATAACGATGATGATTTTTCTATCATAGACCATTGCACGTGTATGTAGACAAGATAATTACATTTTTTTCATTATTTTATGTAAATGTGATTATTTCATGTGGAATTTCTTAAAGCAAGTTTATGTATATGTTTGTGTTATTTCATGTAATAGGACTTCTATGCTAGCTTAGATTGTTAAAATTCTCAGGGGAGAATATTCGAAATCCAAGCTTCTGGTAGAAAGATTTGAAATTCTGGGTGAGGTGGGTGCCTAACACTTTCCCACACTCGTAACCTGACACAGACCCCTATCTCTGGAACAAAAAAAAGTATGAAGCCAAATTCAGGGGTTCCTTCCTTTTCCAGGAATCCAACCCCCTATTCGAGCTCGATCCCTCGATCAAAATTGGGCTCCACCATAGGGTTCTAGGCCTTAAATCCTAGATGGCGACTCCAAACACCATGCTTCCCCTATGCCCGTAATAGTCGCCAGACCATGTTTTGGAGGCCATTCAATCCATTCATCCCCTGCAAGGCAGACCAGAGGTGAAAAGGAGGAAAAGAGTAGAAAAGAGAGCGAGAGAAAAAAGGTATTTTTCCTTACAGTGGTGACTTCACTGGGGACTGTCAAACTTTCTATACCAAAAGCTTACAATGAACGTTAGAATTTTTCCCCCTCATCATTATTGTGTGTAAACATATATATATTGCTTGCTAGCTGCATCATGCATCATGTTCAAAGTAAAATCAATTGATGAGGGTACTCCCTGTCATGCCTGCTCCCTCAGGGAGGTCAGTGCATGATATACTAAGTACTCGGAGAAAAATGATGCCCACTTCCTACATAAGAGTGCTCAAAGTGCAATTGGTTGACGAGGATGGTCGATATTTCAAAACCCTCAAGGTGGTAGAACATGTCAGGCCATTCAGAGAATAACTAATGGCCACTTTCTCCACTACACTTGTGCACACACTCACTCACGAATATATCCACCCCTATGGTTAGCCGACTGAACCCATGTAATGTCATAGACAATCGTCGACGAAGTCACACCCCTTGATACAGTACCATCTGGTATATCAAAGGAACCACGTACCCATGATTCAATTTCAGTGATAGGTATATCAGTTCAGCCAAGGGTAACCTTTTTCTGTCCTATAGCCTTACCCATTGCATCGCATCATATAGGAACTAGACCATTAAATAACTAGGGTATGCCACAAACTGACTTAGTAATTGTTTGCGGTTCAAGTTATAACCCTTCTAGCTTGTTTCATCTAGGGTGAGATTTTTCTTGCATATGTTTAAACTTGATGTGTTCTTTGACAATTGGGAATCGGGAGATGCAACTATATCGGTTTGGTTCACACAACCGTGCCTGTGGGGTGATTCCCACTTCACCACATTATATTAGCACACATTCCAAACTGATAATGTTCCATAGAACCAATCCCAGAGTTAGGAATAATTAGGTATTTCCATGCTACGAGGAGAAACAAAATACCTATGTGAAATCAGCTGCGAGGTTGTTCTTGTGTGGACAAACTTGTTTATTTTCCCACACCATAATTTGTGTCTAAATTGGGCCCTAAAAAAATGTATGAATACCAACTAAAGATTGGGCCAAAGTTAGACACTTATTATTGAGGGGGAGTAATTTTATGTGTGCATCATAAAGAAAAAAATTCAAAAAATTTAATAATAAAAATCTAAAATTTAATTTCTTGGTTTAGGTCAGGCACGATTCCGCGTCAAAAAAATTCCCCACTATCTGTGTGGACCCATCAAGATACCGTTTGATCCGAGTTAGCCCTGAGAAGTCCTTACCAACAGTGGAACTTATAGTTCAACTCACGCCACCAAGTTCACCTAGCTCAGCATTGTATGAACAGTCGACGAATATGGATCCGGCTAGTAGAAGTCAACCAGATGCCCAAGAGAACAGGAGAGTGGATATGATGCAGTTAGAATTGGAAGAGTTGTGTCATTTATTCAACCAGTTTACTAGTGCCAAGCTGCCTTAGCAACAAACTGAACCTATTTTAACCGCAGGAGAACAGGAATGGACCAAGATGGGGTCCAATGCACCTCATACCATACCTAGACTTGTGGTCAAAGATGATGAAGAGGAAATCTTACTAGATCTTCCAACTAAACCCCCTGAAACTAAGAGGGAAAGAAAGATGAGGGAACAATTAGAAAGATTTGAAAAGTTGCTGCAGAAGGGGAAGGTCGTAGATGCTCAAGCCATAGAAACTGATGAGATGGTCCTCTTTCCCGGAGCTCGCATTTAAGAGAAATTTAAATGGAACACTGATCAGTTTGATGGAAAAGGTGACTCGAGGGCACACTTGAAGGTCTTCATTAATATTTCCAGACCATGGGGATTTACTAAAGAACAAATGGGGCAAGCATTTTTGCTTACCTTGTAGGCCCAGCTTTTCATTGGTTAACTCATTTGGACCCTTCCTAGATTCAGAATTGGTCAATGATTATGAAAGCATTCACCAATCAGTACTCTTACAACACTGAACTAGATATAACTCGACGAGAGTTAGAAACTGTTCGACAAGGGTTTTATGGAGTTTCTCTTAAGGTTTCGAGATAAGGCAAGTATGATGGCATCGCAACCTACTAAAAAAGTGCAAGTTGAAATGATTCTATATAACTTGGAAATCCCTATTATGATGTGTTATATAGTCAACATATCAAAACATTCTCAGCGTTGCTAATAGGGAGAAGAGTTGAAAACCAAATCTTTAGAGAAGCACAACACCAGAACAGTCCCCAGGGTTCCTTAAAGCAGAATAAGAATACAAGGTATAGTAAAGGATGTAGTACAGAGGTGAACATTATAACTACCACAAGCACCGACCAGCAGCCTACGGTGCACGCAGTAACTCTTAAGCCTGCTCTAGTTGTTATTAAGCCAAGTCTTCCTGCTCAAAAAGCTTCAGTACAGAGGAGGCAATTCTCAGATTTGGGGATTCCATTATCTGTGTGTTATGAGAAATTGAAGAAAGAAGGCCTCTTGAGTACGACACCTGCCCGTCCAATCAGTGATCCCCCAGTTACTTGGTATATGGGCAATGAATACTATTCTTTCCATAATCGAAAGGGTCATCTCACCAACCAGTGTATCACCCTAAAGCATGCAATACAAGATTTGATTGAATCAGAGCAGATTGAATTGGAATTGAAGAGCCAACCAAATGTGACTACCAATCGCCTTCCGAATCACGAAACAGTTGGAATCATATAAAGTGATTCAGATGAGAATGATCGTACTCAAAGGATTCAACCCTCACCAAAGAGAGGGCATCTTACTACCCAAACTTACCAAGCCTTGCTCAAAGCCAAGCATTCAGAAGCAAAAGAAGAAGAGAATTGAAGAAATTCGTTCCTGGAAAGATGAAAGTCTTCCACCCTGCAATCTTACACTTCCTCAAATAGGATCACCTTCATATCACCCAGCATCCTATCCTTCATCACCTTCGTATCACCTACCATCACTTTCTCTATCACCTTCATATCACCAAGCATCCTATCCTTCATCACCTTCTTATCACCTACCATCACTTCCTCCATCACCTTCATATCACCCAGCATCATACCTTCCATCATCTTCCTATCACCCACATCCTCCATCACCTTCATATCACCCAGCATCATACCTTCCATCATCTTCCTATCACCCACATCCTCCATCACCTTCATATCACCCAGCATCATACCTTCCATCATCTTCCTATCACCCACATCCTCCATCACCTTCATATCACCCAGCATCATACCTTCCATCACCTTCCTATCACTTGGCATCACATCCCTCATCTCCATCTTACCATCCAACACCAGACTATTGTGTCCCAACTTGAGAAGGATTACCATCATCAGTTATTACCCCATTTCCCCCGTCTTTGCCACCATTTCACCCAGAACCTTACTACCTACCAAAATACTTTCCTATGAATGGATGGTTAGAAGAAGGGATCCAACATCAGTGTTCAGAGGCAGATTGGCCGAATGGAACTTCTTGGACTGATATGTTAATGGATCCAGATACTCCCACTCACTCCTCTACCGGATCGGTGAATCTCATAGATAGGGAAGAAGAGTCCCAGATTGACCCTACAACTCTCATTGTACCAACAATAGAAGATGTCACTCCAGACATGATCAGGGCAATGGCAACATTGACTATTAGAGAAATGATCTTAGATGAAATATACCTAATCCTTATAGGTGGAGAGAGTGACAGTGATGATAGTGATACTGAAACAATGAATGCTATCAGAGGAAATGTGTCCGATGTGGATCCAAAAGATATCATTCTCTTAATTTTCCCTTCTAATGATGATTCAGAGGAAGAAGAAGACGGGGATGAGGATCACTTGATCCATATAGGTGGAGAGAGTGACAGTGATACTGAAGAAATTTGTGAGACAGTGAATGCTATTAGGGGAAATGGGCCCGATGTGGATCCAACAGATATCATTCACCCAATCTTCCTCTCCGACAATGATTTAAAGGAGGAAGAAGACGGGGATGAGGATATTGAAGGTGATCAAGAATCAAGAAATGAAAATCTAGAGGGAGATCTTATTGAAGAAGACGAAGATGAAGAAGAAGGTCAACAATCAAAAAATGAAGATTTGGAGGAAGATTTCGGTGAAGAAAGTGAAGATAATCAAGAGTCAGAAAGTGCATATTTTGAAATTGAGTTTGAAGAGGACAGTTAAGAAGAGAATCCCTCCTACGACAATGTACTCTGCTTACTGAACCAAATGTGTGAAGATATGTTAGTAACTGAGAAAATGTTGAGGAAAGTGGCAGTCCGGCAAGAAACTGTCAAAGAAGTTTGTGAAAATCTCAAAGTTAATTTTGAGGATGAACCATTTGTCAAAGGGATTATTCTACATTTGAATAACATTATTCAAATAGTTAAAACTTAGGCTATCAACATTTCGAGGGGTCTTCCAAGTCCACTATCTGCATATGAAGAAGGGATTGAAAAACCTATGGTAGGCATGATTAGTGATATAAATAATGAGGATGAGAGTAAATACCCTTATAATATTCTCATCAAAAAGAGGCCTGAAGGATTCAAGAAAGTAATGGCCACTAGAAGTGGGAAAGACTACAAAGCCAAGGGCCTGATAGTGGAACAACCAACTATCACGAAGACAAGGTAGTGTAGCAGGCAACCACAACCTAAGAATTAAGTATTGAGCCAGCTGAAGAAGGTGCAGGCCAAGGTCTCCATTTGGGGGTTGTTAATGGTATCTCCTGCCCATAGGGAAGCTGTAGTAAAGTCCCTCACCAGTGTGCATTTACCCATAGAAATGGATGCATTGTGATTATTTCAGATTGTGGGAGCCATGTATACTGTTCAGGCATTAATGTTCTCTGATATAGACTTACCTCCAGAAGGTATCAAGCATACCAAAGCTCTGTACATCACTGTGGAATGTAATATGAATATAGTGCCTCAGGTCCTTATTGATAATGGATCAGATCTGAATGTTCTACCCTTGAGAGCTGCCACATGTATAGGCTTTAATCCAGATCAATTCAAACCCTCGGCTCAAATCAGTAAGGCTTACGACAACACTAGAAGAAATGTTGTCAAAATTCTCATAATAATGGTGATAATAAGGCCAGCTGAGTTCTGTGTTGAGTTCCAAGTAATAGATATCCCAGCCTCCTTCAACATGCTTCTGGGTCGTCCGTGGCTTCATAAAGCAAGGGCAGTGTCATCCACTCTACACCAGAAAGTAAAATTTATCCATGATGAGAAGGTAATTACTATTCCTAGAGTTGCTCAGTTAGTCAACACATTGGCTAACATTGAAGTTGGAAAAACTCAAGAATAGGAGGTGCGTCTGAGTGGCTTTGAACTAGAAAAAGTTTGTGCCTCTATTGTTGAAGAGCCAATAAAGGAGAACGTTCTAATGTCTTACGAGGGCATGTGGAATATTGTTGGTCGAATAATGAAGCAGATGCATTATTTTCTTGGAATGGGATTGGGAAAATACCAGCAAGGACCCACGAGATTGCTTGAATTCCCTCATGCTACAAGAATGCATGGTTTAGGGTTTTCTCAAAAGGAAGAACAAAAGATGTTAGAAGATATAAGGAGGGTCCAAGGTGGAGCAAGAGCTTATCAAGGGTTTGAGAATCAAAAGATGCTTGTAATGGCAAGAAAGGAATCCTCTTGCAAGAAAAGGGTTACAAATTATCCTACCTTAGAAAGGTACTTTGTAAAGGCAGCAGAAGGTTTTCCCAGTTGTGAGGATCTTGACTTTCAACCTAAGAAAGAAGAAAAGAAAGCAGATTATGAGTTCGAAGTCATCTATTAAGATCAGATTGATTGGATCACCTATGAGCTGGAACGTCTACCATTTAAGGAGGATAGTAAAGTCAATGGTATCAGTGACATCTTTAAGATAGATGTGATTGCCACAACTGAAGAAGAATCTGCAGTTAACCCTACATCCCTAATTCGATCATCATAGATTCTCAAACCTCGTCTTACACTGAAAGAAGTTTGGCAGCATAAATTAAGAGCTACCTGGCATCTCAATCTTCCAATCGAGATATGAGCTCACATCTATTCTTGCCTACAGAAGATGTATCTGGAGGAGCTGAGAAAAAGGTAATATCGCTCTTTTTGTTGGAGCAGTTCATATGCTAGAAAGAGAAGAGCTAGAAGGATGAATATCTACCCTTACTGTGCTAGGAGCAACTACAATGGTTACATCAGAGATGGATGTTAACGTTGTGACCACGGCAAGGGGATTGCCTCACATAAAGGGCTTGTGAAGTTAGATTTTCTAGAGTGAGGGCTGAGTAGCCTGGGACGAGGTGCATCCCCTAGAAAATTTAGGTTCATAGATCATGAGATTGATTAACTTGTTTTTACCACAAAAAAGTCCCAAGAGTAGGCAGGCTGAATCTAAACTCTTCCGCTAAGAGAAACTAGGGCATCTTCAGCTCCTTGAAGAAAGTGAAAGTAGTGGCGTCAACAAAACCCTTGAGGTAGATGTTATTGCCACTGAAGAGATAGAGGAGGGACCAATACCATATCAGCTAATTCATCTAGCCTGCGAACCACTGCTCAACTGGGCCAGTAAACGATATGACTTCAAGCTCACTAAAACTCAGGGTCCAATCGGTTCTAAAATCACCACACAATACACTGAAGATTCCCTTTCTATTGTCGAGTTTCCTTTTACTTGTACTTTTTCTGAATTTCATCTGTTAATGAAATTTCACACTTTCAGTATGTTGAGTCTGTAGTCTTTCCAGCTATTAATGAAAATTCTGATTCCGAGTATGATTTGTCTCTTTCTGATGATGATCTTAACAAAATAACTGTTGAATATCATGAATTGTTAAAACAATCTAAAGAAAAAAGAGCTAAACCTACGAGTGAGGGCACTTGACTCATTAACTTAGGATCCGATCAATGCCCTAAAGAAATTAAAATTGGTGCAACCCTGAATGAAGAAGAAACCTCACAAATGGCCAGTCTGTTAAAAGAATTTGCAGAGGTTTTCGCTTGGTCTTATGAAAACATGTATGGCATTGACCCAAAAATAGTGCAGCATCGACTCCCTACGTATCCATATGCGAGGAGGCCTATCAAAAAAAATGCTAGAAAAATGCGGCCTTAATGGAGTGAAAAGATTAGAGAAGAAGTAATTAAGCAATGGAATGCAGGATTTTTGCAAGTCATAAAGTACCCTGTTGGTTGGCCAATATTGTTCTAGTTCCAAAGAAAGATGAAAAAGTCAGAATGTGTGCGGATTTTAGAGATTTGAATAAAGTCAGTCCTAAAGATGACTTTCCTTTGCCTCATATTGATGTACGGGTTGATAGTACGACAGGACATGCCTTGCTGTCATTCATGGATGGGTTTTCAGGATACAACCAGATCAACATGCATCCTGAAGATATAGAAAAGACTTCTTTCACCACCCCTTGGGGGACCAATTACTATAAGGTAATGCCATTTGGTATAAAGAATGCTAGAGCCACATATCAAAGGGTCGCTACAACTATTTTGTATAATATGATTCACAAGGAAGTGGAAGTCTACGTCAATGATATGATTGTCAAGTCTATCGACAGACAAGGGCATATCCGAACACTAAGGAACTTTTTTGAAAGAATAAAAAAATTTCAATTACGGTTGAACCCTCAAAAGTGTGTGTTCAGCGCAAAGACAGGAAAGTTATTAGGCTTTCTTGTAAGTGAAAGAGGTATAGAAGTGGACCCTATCAAGATTAAAGCAATCAGGGACATGCCTGCACCTCAGACTGAGAAGGAAATATGAGGATTCCTTGGTCAGATCCAATACATAAGTTGTTTTATATCCCAATTGACCACTATCTGTGAACCAGTGTTCAAGTTGTTGAAGAAGGATCAGCCCACACGGTGGAATTCCCAATGTCAAGAAGCCTTCAACAAAGTCAAGGAATACTTGTTAAATCCATGGTTCTTTTGCCACTAATAAAGGGGAAACCACGTCTGTTATATCTGCCAGTAGGACAGTTCTCGATAGGGTCCATGTTAGCTCAGAAAGATAAGGTAAAAGGTGTAGAATAGGCTATCTACTATTTGAGCAAGAAATTCTTAGAGTATGAAGTTTGGTATACATCATTAGAAAAGACTTACACAACTCTTATTTGGGTGACAAGAAGGTTACGACACTATATGGTGGCATATCCAATTCGCTTGATTTCTAAAATGGATCCTATCAAGTATTTATTCGAAAAGCCTACACTCACTGGTAGAATGGCAAGGTGGTTGCTATTACTCTCAAAATTTGACATTACATATGTCAATCAAAAGTCTATCAAAGGCAAGGCAATTGTGGATCACTTGTCTGCACATCCCACTGAAGATGGAAGATCATTAGATGATGATTTTCCAGATGAGAAAATCATGGTAGTTGAAGAAGGAAATTCTGTTAACACATGGCAATTATATTTTGACGGAGTAGCCAATCAAAGAGGGTATGGGGCAGGAGTGTTATTAATAACACCCAATGAGCTATATTTGCCTTCATCTTTTCGACTTGATTTTCCACACACCAATAATATTGCTGAATATGAAGCATGTGCAATCGGCCTAGAGATAGCTCTGACAATTGGGGTAAAAAGGATCCAAGTGTTTGGTGATTGATCCATTGTAATCTGCCAAACTCAAGGGAAATGGAAGACCATAGGTGAGAAATTGAAGCCTTATCAAGAATATCTGGAGAAGATCTCTAAAAAATTTGAAGAAATCACTTTCGAATACTTCCAGAGAGACAGCAACCGGTTCGCTGATGCTCTAGCAACATTAGCATCAATGGTTGAGTGTAGTCCAATGGCCCAAGTAAGACCTTTTCTGGTTGAAAGAAAGGTAAAGCCCATCTATCATGGCTCAGTGAATGCCTTGACAATAGATGGAAGATCTTAGTTTGCACCTATTGTGGACTTCATCAGGGAAGGGAAGTATCCTATGGAAGCAACATCAAGGGAAAAGAAGTTTCTCAGAAAATCTGACCAGGGCACTCATTTTACCAATGGTCATGAGTTCATATTGGTAGCAATTGACTATTTCACCAAATGGGTGGAAGCATAGTCATATTCCGTCATCACTGCTGCAAAGGTGGCCAAGTTTATTAAAGAGAACATCATTTGCTGACATGGGATCCTATAACAACTGATATCTGACTAGGGCACTCATTTTAGAGGGCAACATGATAAACTTTGCACCAAGTTTGGGATCATATGGCATAAATCCACCACTTATCGTCCACAAACAAATGGGGAAGTGGAAGCAGCTAATAAGAATATGAAGGTAATTCTCTAGAAGATGGCAAACACACATAGAGATTGGGCGGATCACTTACCGTATGCACTATGGGCATATAGAACGCCGATTCGAACTTCTACAGGGGCAACTCCGTATTCCCTTGTATACGGAATGGAAGCTGTGTTGCCAATTGAGATACAAGTCCCCTCTCTTTGAGTCCTCATAGAAAGCAAACTACTAGAAGGCGAATGTGTACAGGCTAAATATGATGAACTCAATCTGTTGGATGAAAAAAGAATGAAAGCCATGGACAACTTAAAAAAGTATCAGTTGAGAATGGCAAGAGAATTCAATACAAATGTTCATCCTCACAACATTGAAGTTGGATATTTGATTCTCAGAGGACAAAGAGCACCAACACAAGATCTTCGGGGAAAATTCCGACCAAATTGGAGTGGTCCATTCACAATAAAGAAATTCTTATCAGGAAAAGCTATACTACTCATGGATTTGGATGGAGATGAATTGTCAAGTTTGGTTAATATGGATCAACTAAAAAAAATGTTATGTTTAAATTTAGGGAAACCAATTGAACTACGTGTGACCTGATTCCTCACAAAGGATACGTAGGCAACTTGGCATGTTCGAGTGTGGTCTCATCTGTACAAAAAAAAAAAAGGATTCAGAGTTATGTCTCGAGTGTCCAAAAAAGAAAGCAATGCTTTAAGATCATAATCTCGCCACATGGCACCTTAATTATTAGACAGCTTGTTTTTCCTAGTGATTCGTTTATCCATCATCAATGGTCTACAAAAATTGCCACTTGAAATTATCAATTACAAGTCAAATCATTCCCCACTTTTGGTTCTTTTTGTTCCCCTTCCTACTATAATATCTTATCTTCAGTGTACATGTTGGAATTATAATGAAGAACTTGTTGGTCCATGAAATATTTTTCTTTCTATCAGAAGTATATTCTTATAGAACAAAAATATTTGTGAGCTTGTTTCCATGTTTTTTATATGTTTATTTCACTTTTTTGATCAAGTTGCTTGCTTGTATCATCTAGGAACAAATCAGTTATGGCTTTCCCCTATGCAAATACTTTGGATGATACTCTACGTAGGTGGACTGTGAATATGAATGTGGATGATTCTAGGTTGTTGGAAGACACAAATCTTTAAGTCCTTATCTAGATTCGCTGCATGGAATTATGCCATAATTTTCTAAAGGAAGTTCCCAAGCATTGGGATCGTAACCTACACGTGTTCAAATTTGGGTCAATAGAAATTTGTTCAACTCTGAAAGAATTCAAAGCCTGCTTGCTCTTTCCACCCAAAGCGAAGCTTTTTCGTCCTACTCTGCAAGTAGACACCAAGGATATCCAAGAATTCTTTGGATGGAATAGAAAGAAAATGAAGAAGTTAATGGTTTTCAAAAAAATACACATCGTTGAAGTAGCCAAAGCTTTTTCTCGATACAGACATTTGAAGGGAATGGATCAGTGGTGTAGAGGTAATATCTATCTATTCTGTATGATAGCATGATACTTGTTGCGTTATACTGGACATGGAGCTATTTTCGCCATCATCAAAATAGTGTTACAACTTTGAGAAGGTTGTGACATTGTTCCTATAATCCTAGCTAAAACACTAAAAGGGTTGAACCAGATGGTCATTTCTGGAAAATTTGGTACAAATCACTACATGGGGTGTCTTGCTGATTTCCAACTTTGGTTGACTGAGAAGCTACTATTGTTAAGGCCTTTCCAACATAGTAAGCTAATAGCCATCCAGTACCAGACAATGAGGGAAATTCCAGAATTCCACTTAATTGCTAGTTGGCAGGAGTACCTTCAAGAGAAAACTGAAGATAATATCAGATGGACCTGTCAGTGGTCGCCAATTGAGAATCCTATTATGAATATCCCAGGGTGCAATTATGTTAGGCTGATGGGTTTGACTCACGTGTCCTTTCATCTACCTACTAATCTGTAGCGGCAATGTCAGTCACCTCAAACAAATCCAGGAAAAGTAGTGAACTTTTATCCCCTGGAGAAGCTATCCACTGGTGTCATAGATCTACTGGCAGATTTGTGGCAAAGGCAGCTGGTGTAAGGTATTTTAGAAGAAAAAGTTCCAAATACTTAAGTAAAGACAGTTAAAGATCTGGCTTTTTGGTTTATTGTATTTCCATGTAACTAGTTTTCATTTGTTGTAAACCTGAGCTTGGAGTTGAAATAAATCTAGCCTTTTCTACCTACCTTCACATGAGAGGTGGGAATAAAAAAGAAGGGAATCGTGTATAACCTAAACAAAAGAATAACATTGTTATAACATAACAAAACGCCATCATCCATTGCATCCTTGCATGATATGTACTAACCTATGTTTGTTTAGATTTAAAAAAAAAAAAAAAAAAAAAAGGCCAGAAAATGCCAATTTCAATGCCATTACAAGGATGACATTTCTCTGACGATGCCATAAGTGTAACTTCAGTGTTTAAGTGACACAAAAAGAGCGTCATTTCTACAAATAGTGCCATAAAGTGTCAATTGCATTGTAGAGATGATATAATAAGAATGTCATCCCCATGACATCGTCAAAAAGTATTAATTCCTTGACCAAGATGCCATTATAAGAATGACGTTTCAGTGCCAAGATGCATATGAAATTTTTTTTCCATAACAGTGTCAGAAAGTGCCGATTGCATTGATCGGATGATATAATAAGAATATCATCTCCACAACAACGTCAAAAAGTGCCAATTTCATCCTCGTTTCTATAATAATATTGGAAAATATTAATCTAAATGCCAATTTTCATGTTAAGATATCAGTAAGATCGGAAGTATCAAGAAATGCTACAAAGAGGTCAATCTGATCAGAAGGGCTGAGGTACTTTATAAGAACGATATCCTTACAATTTCTCCAGTGAGTTGTCTCTCAGGTATGTATTCCCTTCCTCATTAGAAAATGATTGCACTTTGAGATAATTCCCTCATGCTTGCATTCTTGGCTAAGATGGGGACATTTCATGTATGATCCAATTCTAATGGCATGATATACTAGTCAATTGGATATACTGTCATATTAATTTCTTATTTTCATCAAATTTTACCATCAAAGTCTAATCGCGCACCTTTTGCATTGCACCTCCGCTATCCCTGAGCAGGAAATCGGCAGTACATGCTCTAGTATGATAAACTTTTGTTGTTCTTTTCTTTGCCCTTCGGTTGTTACACAATCTCGGCAAAAGAGGGGCATTCTATAGGCACCAAATTTTGTCTCCCCTCGGTAATGATGAATTATGGGCAATGAGGAGACATATTTTCTCTCTTTTAGAAAGAACTTAAATTTTTTACACAAGTCCAAATTATCCCAAAACTTGTGATCAGTCAAACTCGATATTTTAAATGATGTGGAGAAGGTAATAGAAAGTGATCATTAATACCTTTTGCTAAAAGATAACAATCGAGCCTAGCAGGTGCTCAATTCCCGTATCATTGGAAAGTTTTCAGAAATACGGTCTCATTGATATCTTGTATGAAAAAAATAGATATGCAGGTGTACCATAATGCCAACTTGAACTTTAAACCAATTAAACCAAAATAAACCAAACCCTAAACCAGACCAAACCCTGAACCATACCAAACCTTATACCAGACCAAACCCTGAACTAGACCATACCCTAAACCAAACCAAACCTTGAACCAAACAAAACCCTAAACCAAGCCAAACCCTAAACCAGACCAAACCCTGAACCAAACCAAACCCTAAACCAAACCAAACCCTAAACTAGACCAGACCCTAAACCATACCAAACCCGAAACCAAACCAAACCCCAAACCAAACCAAACCCCGAACCAGACCAAACCCTAAACCAGACCAAACCCTGAACCCTAAACCAAACCCTTAAATAAACCAAACCCTAAACCAGACAAAACCCTGAACTAGACCAAACCCTAAACTAGACCAAACCTTGAACCAAACCAAACCAAACCAAACCAAACCCTGAACCAAACCAAACCCTGAACCAAACCAAACCCTAAACCAAACCAAACCCTGAACCAAACCAAACCCTAAACCAAACCAAACCCTGAACCAAACCAAACCCTAAACCAGACCAAACCCTAAATAGACCAAACCTTGAACCAAATCAGACCCTAAACCAAATCAAACCATGAACCAGACCAAACCCCAAACCAGACCAGACCCTAAACCAAACCAAACCCTGAACCAAACTAAGCCCTGAGCCAGACCAAACCCTTAACCAAACCATACCCTGAAGTAGACCAAACCCTAAACCAGACCAAACCCTGAAGCAAACCAAACCAAACCTTGAACCAAACCAAACCCTAAACCAGACCAAACCCTAAACCAGTCCGAACCCTAAACCAGACCAAACCCTAAACCAAACCAAACCCTAAACCAAACCAAACCCTAAACTGGACCAAACCTTAAACCAGACCAAACCCTAAACCAGACCAAACCTTAAACCAAATCAAACCCTGAACCAGACCAAACCCTAAACCCTAACTTAAACCAAAACCTAAACCCTAACTTAAACCAAACCCTAAAACCTAATCTAAACCAAACCCTAAACCCTACCTTAAACCAAACCCTAAACCAAACCCTAAACCCTAACTTAAACTAAACCCTAAACCCTAACTTAAACCAAACCCTAAACCCTAACTTAAACCAAACCTTAAACCCTAACTCGAACCAAATCCTAAACCCTAATTTAAACCAAACCCTAAACCCTAACTTATACCAAACCCTAAACCCGACCAAAACCCTAACCTAATCCTAAACCCAAATCCAAAACTAAATCAAACCTTAAACTTAAATCAAACCTTAAACTTAAATCAAACCTTAAACTAAACACTAAACTTAAACCAAACCTTAAAATTAAACCAAACCCAAAACCTAAAACAGACCAAACCAATCCCTATCCAAAACTTACCGACCTACCCATGACTATTTACATGATAATATCTCCACCAAAGCCTACTGCCACCTAGCTTAGGAGTAGCCGCCCAGTCTATGGGAATGTCTGGAGGCATAAACGAGGTGACATAGAGTATAACAAGGTGACATTTGTCCTGTTACCTACACAAACGGGGTGACACGAGGGGGGCTCCTTGTAAGGAGTTACACAATCCGTGTGAGGCCTTTCACGGATTGTGTAAGGGTTTACAAATTCGTGTAAGCCCTTACACGAATCTGTGGGGGGCTTACACAAATTTGGCCCCCCTTTAACGACCCTAGTCATTTTTACACCCCTACCCCTCCTCTTCTCCTTTAAACAGTGACCCCTGGGTCATTGTAAAAGCCCGACAAAAAAAAAACAGAGAGAAAAATCCATGAGAAAAATCTCTGAAGAAAATATTGTTCCAAAAGAGAGAGGGAGAGAAAGAGGGAGAGAGAGAAGAAAGAAAAATGGTGTAAGAATCCTGAGCCTAGCTTACTAAGTTAGCTGAAGTTGACTATCTCATTTTTTGGAAGCCCAGGTTGTCCATATTAGGTTAGTACTGAACTCTTGTTCAAGTTCTTTTTATTTAAATTCAACACTTTTATTACGGCATGGAAGCTCTGCCTAAAATTTCTGAGTTGATTCCAACCCTAGAAATATGGCACAGAAGCACGGCATGGAAGCTCTGCCTAAAATTTCCAATTCCAACCCTAGAAATACGACGTAGAAGCTCTGCATAAAATTTCCAGAGTTGATTCCAACCCTAGAAAAACGATGCAGAAGCTCTGCCTAAAATTCTCAAGTTGATTCCAACGGCGCAGAAGCTCTGGCCAAAATTCCCAAGTTGATTCCAACCCTAGAAATATGGCGTGGAAGCTCTGCATAAAATTTTCAAAGCTGATTCCAACCCTAGGAATATGACGCGAAAGCTTTACCCAAATTTCCAGAGTTGATTCTGATTCTAGAAATATAGTACGGAAGCCCTATTCAAATTCCCAGAAACCAGAACCCGTAGTCACACCCTAGCAAAAAAGCCTTGTCAACTTTCTTACCCAAGTGCCAGAAGTTTTTAATTTCCCCAAGAAAGAGAGAAAAAAAATTGAATCACTGCCCCTGTGTCGAGGAAAACTATCAAAAAATTCACTATTTTCATCGGCCATTGTCATGTAGTTACTATATTGTAATTTCATTTGCCTCATTTCTATATATATTGTTTTTATGTGTTTATTGCATAAAATAATGATTCACTGTTATGGTTTTATGTATTAATTTTAGTATCCGTTCATTAAATGTAATTCGTTTCATCATTTCATATGTTACTGCATGTGTTCCTCACATAAAATAACTATTATGATTTTCCTGTCATTGAGCATTACACGTGTATGTAGACAAGATAATTGCATTTTTTCATTATTTTATGTAAATTTTATTATTTCATGTGGAATTCCTTCAAGTAAGTTTATGTATATATGTTTACGTTATTTTAAGTAATAGGACTTCTTTGCTAGCTTAGACTATTCTCGGGAGAGAATATTCAAAATCCAAGCTTCTGGTAAAAAGAGCAAAAATTTTGGGCGAGGTGGGTGCCTAACACCTTCCCACACTTGTAACCTAAAACGGACCCCTATCCCTGGAACAAACCAAAGTATGAAGTTAAATTCAGGGGTTCCTTCCTTTTACAGGAATCCAACCCCCTATTTGAGCTCGATCCTTCGATCGAAATTGGGCTCCATCATAGGGTTCTAGGCCCTGAATCCTAGATGTTGACTCCTAACATCATGCTTTCCCCATCCCCACAATAGTCGTCAGACCATGTTTTGGAGACCATTCAATCCATTCACCCCCTACAAGGCGGACCAGAGGTGAGAAGGAGGAAAAGAGCAGAAAAAGAGAGCGAGAGCAAAAAGATATTTTTCCTTACAATGGATGATGAAGGAAAAGAGCTAGTATATCAAGCTGAAAGGGCAAAGCGACCTAAAAAGGCTAATATCTTTGCCTAATAGGCGGTGAAATTACTAGAAGATGGATGTCAAGGCTACCTTACATCAGTACTAGATGTGGATGCAAAGGTTACGCCATTAGAGGAATTGGAGGCAGTCAAGGAATTCCCTGATGTCTTTCCAGATGATCCAACCCAGCTACCGCCTAATAGAGAGCTGGAGTTTGCCATTGATCTAACTCCTGGAGCAGAGAGCTGGAGTTTGCCATTGATCTAACTCCTGGAGCTACTCCAGTGTCTAAGGCTCTGTATAGAATGGCACCAGCTGAGTTAAAGGAATTGTAGACACAGTTGCAAGATTTATTTAAAAAGGGGTTTATACGCCCAAGTGTCTCACCTTGGGGTGCACCAGTCTTCTTTGTTAAGAAGAAGGATAATAGTTTGCATATGTGCATCAATTATCGGGAACTGAACAAGTTAACCATTAAGAACTGGTATCCGTTGTCGTGCATCGATGATCTATTTTATCAACAGGAAGGTGTTAAGGTGTTTTCAAAGATTGATCTCAGATTGTGTTACTACCAGCTAAAGATTAAGAGTAGTGACATACCAAAGACAACTTTTAGAACCCAATATGATCATTATGAATTGCTTGTGCTGTCTTTCGAGCTAACCAAAGCACCGACTGCTTTCATAGATTTAATGAATCGGGTATTTCATGATGTCCTTGATAAGTGAGTCATCTTATTCATCGATGACATCTTGACTTACTTGAAGTCAGAAGAAGAACATGCAAGACACCTAAGAATGGTACTACAAAGACTAAGAGAGCAGCAATTATATGCCAAGTTTAGCAAATGTGAATTTTAGCTCAAGCAAGTTGGATTCTTAGGACACGTGGCGTCTAAAAATGGGATTAAAGTAGACCCGGATATGGTGAAGGCTATAGTAGAGTGGTAGGCACCCAAGAATGTAGCAGAAATTAGAAGCTTTTTTGGCTTAGCTACTACTACCAGTGCTTCATCAAAAAAATTTCTCGAATTTCTGCGCCAATGACCAAGTTTACCAAGAAAGGTGTGAAGTTTGAGTGGTCAAAAGAGTGTGAAAATAGCTTCCAAGAGTTAAAGAAGTGGTTAGTGTCAGCTCCTGTATTTACCATTCCAAAGGGTACAGGTGGGGTAACAGTCTATACCGATGCATCCAAGATAGGGTTAGGCTGTGTTCTCATGCAACACGGCAAGACAATAGCATATGCATCTAGGAAACTTAAGGAGTATGAGAAGAACTACCCCTCTCATGATTTAGAGCTAGCGACATTTATCTTTGCCTTGAAGATCTTGCGTCATTATCTGTATGGGGAGAAGTGTGAAATATACAATGACAACAAAGGTCTTAAATACTTCATCACTTAAAGAGATTTGAATATAAGATAGAGAAGATGGCTTGAACTCATGCAGGACTATGATTGTGACATTCAGTATCACCCAGGCAAAGCTAATGTGGTGGTTGTTGCTCTAAGTTGGAAGGCTCAGACAGTTTCGCTTTCATACTTAGCTGTCAATCCACAGCTGATACAAGATGTGGTACTGATGGATGAAATCCTTCTATATGAAGGGGCAACCTTGGAGCTTGAACATCAGCCATATGATGTTAAGTAGTTGATCATATCCCTGACAGCCCTATAGGTACATCCATTCATCAGGCAAGAGGTGTTAATGAAATAATCTTTGGATCCTGAGCTACAAAGGATCAGGCTGAAAATTCAAGAGCAGACAATGAATGACCTTAACTTCACATTAGCTAATGATGGGGCACTAATATTTTGAGACAAGTTATGTGTGCCTGATGATATAGAAATACAGGACAAGATTGTAAAGGAGGCACATAGTTATGAATACTCACTTCACCTCGAAAGTACGAAGATGTACAAAGACCTTAAACAAAGCTATTGATGGCTAGCAATGAAGACTACTATAGCCTTATATGTAGCATAGTGCCTTGTGTGTCAAAAGGTCAAGGCAGAAAAGCATCAACCATATGGTACTCTGCAACCACTCCCCATACAGGAGTGGAAATGGGACAGGATCGCCATGGACTTTGTCACAGGGCTACCCCATACACCCAAAGGGATGAATGCAATCTGGGTGGTAGTTGACAGGATTACCAAGACTGCTCATTTCATTCCGATCAGAACCAATTATTTCATGGATAAGTTATCCCAACTATATATGAATACATTTGCATAGAGTGCCAGTGAGCATTGTGTCAGATAGAGACCCAAGATTTACATCTAGATTTTGGAAAAGCCTCCAGCAAGCTTTGGGGACACAAGTGAATCTAAGTACTGCTTTTCATCCATAGACCGATGGGCAATCAAAACGAACCATACAGAGACTGAAAGATATGCTCAAGGCCTGTGTAATGGAAATGAACAGCATTTGGGAAGAATACTTACCTCTCATGGGGTTTGCTTATAAATATAGCTATCAAGCTACAATTGGGATGGCTCCATATAAGGCACTGTATGGCAGGAAGTGCAGAACACCCCTATATTGGTATGAAGTTGGTGAGCATTGGATACTAGGACCAGAAATGATACAGATGACATGTTACAAGGTTGATATCATTCGGGAGAGAATTAAAGTAGCTCAATCACGTCAAAAGAGCTATGCAAAAAACCTCAGGAAAGACATTAAATTCCAAGAGGGGGAGGGAGAAGGTACTCCTCAAAATCTCTCCTACCAAAGGGTTGCATAGATTCCACAGGAAGGGCAAGCTAAGTCTGAAGTATATTGGCCCCTTTGAAATCTTAGCTCGAGATGGCTTCGTAGCATATATGTTCGCTCTTCCGCCTTCCCTTAGCAACATTCACACTATGTTCCATATGTCTATTCTAAAGCGGTACATCCACAATTCATCACATGTGCTACCTGTGGAACTAGAATATTTAGAAGCTAACATGACCTACGAAGAACAACCTGCTGAAATTCTAGACTGGAAGATAAAGACCCTTCGTAATTGCTCCATCGCTTTTGTGAAGGTTCGATGGGCAAATCATTCATTAGAGGAAGTACCTAGGAGAAAGAAGATGACATCCATGCCAAGTATCCTCATCTTATCAAACCACCAGGTGCTATAATTTTGAGGACAAATTTTTCAAAATTGGGGGTAAATTTGATACCCTACTTTCTAAACCTAGTCTAATTATCCAGTTGGTTCGGTTTGACCTTACATGACCTGAACCCAAGCGAGCTGAGTTGGGTACCCTATGGAACATGATGGAAATTGTGACTTTAAACTAGGGTTGGCCAAATGAGTCGGAGTCGATGCCTAGTGAAGTCCACGTGCCCAAGCCATGCACTTGCATGTATCACAAGGCCATGTACACATAATAAAGGTACATAGCTGTATTTTGTGTTGAGTACGCATTTTGGTCAATTACCAAAAGTGAAATACATGTCAGGGCTAAACCCCGTCGAAATCCCAAATTAATTGGCTAAGTTTCGACCGATTGGTGGGGGTCATAGGTGGGTCGACCCACCAGTGTGACCTACTACTTTGGTCATTGGACATCTTGACTCAAGTATAAATAGCATTTATTACTGTTCTTTTCCCTCATTTATTGTCTTACAAGGTGGGTGAGAAAAGTAAAGAGGAGAGAGAAATGGAGGAAAGAGAAGGGAAGAAGAAGGAAGAAATGGGAAAGAAGATGCTCGTTGTGCGTCGCGGGGTCAGATCTTTTGAATCTAACATCAGAAAAGTGATCCTCACCTTAGGATCTATGATTTGAGGTGAGTAAAAGCTATATTTCTCAAACCCCCCAGAAACCCTAAGTGAAACCCTTCGCTTTGTGTAAGAATCTTTTAGATCTTGTTAATCATACTTAAGATGATGAATCTAAGGTTTAATGAAGGACCTATATGTTTTTGAAGGTTTTAGAGGAAGAAATTATAAGATTTGAGAAGCATTTGTTGATCTCTTGAGCTAGAGAAGAGATTTGGGGTTTTTGAAGTGTTCTTGAGCAAAGAGGTTAAATCCAAGCTTAAAACTTTGACACAATCCTAGAGCTATGTTAGAATCACAATATGGGATCTTAGATTTGTGGAAAATGTGATCAAATCTGCCCTTTGTGGTTTCCCCAAGGTGGGATGAAGAATTGAAAGGAATAGCCAAATCTCGGTTCTGAGTGGTGGGTGCCTGAGAATGGTTGGACCCATCAATCCGGAGCCCGCCTGTCTAGGATGGGTTGTTGACTTATCGGAGAGTAAGGACCAGTGGGCACCTGGCCTGTCGCTTCTGGCCTGCCAGTCCAGGCAGAGTCCCTAGGTCGAGTGGTAAGCCAGGACTGGTGGGCACTTGGCCAGATGCTTCTGGCCCCCCAATCCAGATAGAGCCCCTGGGTCAAGCGACAGGCATGGACCGATAGGTATCTCACTCACTAGTTAACCTACCAGTCTGACCCTTTGGGTTCTGATTGGGCCCAAATTTATCGGGCAACCTTCTATAGTGATTCATTGTTATAGCGTCAAAACCATCAAAACTGACCCGTTTAACCCACATGGCAATTTAATAGAATAAAGGTTTAACTAATGTGTTTTCAGTTCCTCGTGCTCTTTAACTTTAGAACACTAACGATAAGTTGTGCTCATTAGCAGCTTTGTTTGTATTTCACTTTCTTCATGTAATATTTTCTTTTGCTTAGTTGTTTAGTTGTTTTTACAAAATAGGATGGGTTTAATTTAGGGAAGAATATTTGATTGAAGTCAGTAAGTAAGCTAATAATAAGAAAGTGCTATGCTATCATAAGTATACTGTTAGCAATAAGACTGGGGCCCGTTCCCCTGTAGTATAGGTGCTACTTAGCCCTACTAGCTCAGTCAAGAGAAAATCGGAGTTCGGGGCCTCTCGACTCTCATGATCCGATCGGTCTAAAAGGTCACGGCACGTTATGAGCTGGCAATCTTTGAAAAATGAAAGGAGCTTCTCAGTCAGGCGGGTAGACTTTCTCTCCACTCGGCCCAAGCGAGAAACAAGCAAGTCCATAAGCGAAGAAGAAAGTCCTTCCGCCCAACGGAGAGTAAGGCCGTGCTAGAACCAAGTAAGGGCCTGACTATATACAATGGCTAGCGTGCCAGAACCAAGCTGAAAAACTATAGCGTGCGCGTTAGCACAACGATGCTCTACGATCCTCTTTACTCCGCCTGAGTGCTTACTGGATTCGTGCCCTAGCTGATCGTAGACCAAAGAAGCAACGGTTGAGCTGATCTACAAGCACTCTCTCCCGGTGGTTAAGCTGATTTACAATCAGCCTGGTCTACGACTACCCTGCGGTCGAGCTGATCGTAAAGCACCATTATGCGTTAGCATGCTTTGACGTGGGAATGGGCAACTAGGTTGTGCATGCCTTACTCAAATATGGGCTCATGGAGTTGATTCTTTATATAAAGGTAAGGCATTTTCTTCGCTGGGTCTCGGATCGGAGTTTGCACTTAGACAGGGGCGATATACTCAGGTCTTGTCTTATTCTCTTTTCACCTTTCTAACTCCTCCTGCCAAAGGTGCGATGGGTTTGGGTGGCCTAACGAGATTAGCATAGCTGGTCCTTTTCATATGAATGGGAAAGAAGAGGCTGGGCTTAGGAGTACTTAAGAGCAAAAACTTATGAAGGCCGACTGATTAGGATCCACTAAGAAATCTACTACAAACTTTAATCTGTTGGATATTATTTTTGAGATGCATTTATAGTTGGTGTTGCAGCAAGATATAGGTTGGAAATCATTCAAGGAGGTACGGTTAGGCACCTTCGGGACCAAAGAGATTGTAGTAGAGTTCACTTCAGAGAGTAGCTTGCCAGACCTGAAAAAATGTTGAATCGCCTTTGTAACATCATCATCAACAACACTCCAAGACTGCTTGTAGAAGTGAGTTGTATACCCATCCAGGGCAAGAGCCTTGTTGTCCTTCAAAGAGAACATAGCTTGTCTCACCCCATAGAAAATAAAAAGAAAAACAAGTATTTTGAAGCCAAATGCTCCTGAATGGGCAGTTGAATAGGGAGAGAAAGAATTTTTTCTCCTTCATATTGAATGTAGTCTATCACTTTGAGGTCATGAGAACCTTGTGAATTGATATAAATTCTGGCATGCATCTCTGAGGAGAGTGGCATGGCCAAACATCATCCCAGAAGCGAATCAGCTTACCATTACCCAACCAAAGTGACGCCCAAGTTCTACCTGAAAGTGTCTCTGTACCAAATAAGAGCTTTCTAGATAAAGGATATTTAAGAGGTGGGTTGGTCAATCCATTTTTTCCATTGGAGAGGTACTTAGCAGCCAAATATGAGCACCATGGCTTTTTCTTTTCCTTTGGAAATCTCCATAGCCACTTCATAAGAAGGGTCGGCTTGGTTGAAGTCCACCTCCTTCGTTAAGGTGATCAGTTGATCATATACCACCCTCTTCATGGTGAAATGGCGGAAGCGAGGTTGGTCTTAGACCAGATAGGAGGTGCGGCAGGAGATTTGTCGAGATAAAGATCACATCGTGGTTTTGTCCTGGCCCATTTCTCCTATTGCTGGGATTGCTGCCTCAGTATCGGATCACTCGGCTACCAAAAACCTATTTTGGGCCCTCAGTTTTCTGGCATCAAATCAAGCCTCAATTATGTCTGGTAGGAGAGGTAGGGAGGGTTCGGGTGCGGATGAGAGGGAAGAGGCGGGGATTGAATCATCGGCTTAACAGGCAGTTGAAAAGGAAGTAATGAGGTAGAGATTTGAATACAAAGGATCGGATGCATGGCCTGCCAACTTGATAGCTGCTTCAAATCCATCTATCTATGAACGAAAGAGGTAGCAATCTCCTTCTTGTGGTTAGTTTTTAAAATAAAGCAACAAGCTCATCCCCTCTTGATCCTGTGAATTCATTAGGTGGGTCATCCCAACATTCGTTCCAATCTGATCAAGTATCGTTCCCCCCTTACGCAATAGGGGCCACTTTTACGTCCGCTTTTCTCATTGATTATTTAGTTGATCCCTTCGACCGAGAGACTGACGCCAGCCAGATAAGAATGTCTTTTATGGATTTCGAGGAAGCCAGCTTAAAAATGGTAATATCTTCAACTAAAGCCTACAACCCCCGCCTCTGCTTCCGCTTCCTTAGTGTAGTCTCAATCCATAGCTGAGTTCTTTCGTTCTGAGGGTGAGGATCAAGGGTTGGTCGAGCTGGAGCAGCAGCCTTACTCCATGCCTAAACCCAAAAAAAAAGAGAGATTCTGTTCTCCACCACCTGCCTATTGTCCTGTCCCTATACAGCCGACAGCCTCTCTCTTCTCTGTCCTCAAGCACCACCTTACCTAAAGCTGCCCCCTCTCTAACCCTTCCCTTAAGAGCCTAGTTATGTAGTTAAATCCTTGTTTGTTCACTGCCACATTTAATTTTATACAAGATTGAAGCATTTATTAACAAAAAAAAAAATCATAAGTATGCAAATAAATTAACAAACCATTTGCTAACCATTTAGAAACCATATAGATTAAACCGCAATCAAAACTGTTTCAAACCGTGAAACTGACACCGTTTAAAAAACCATGAAACCAAAATCATTTACTAAACAGTTCCGATTTCAGAAAGTGCAACCATTTTTAAATGGTTCGATTTTGGTTTCAGCCAAATAAATATGAACTGAACCAAACCATACCATATACACCGAAACCGAACTGATTAACACCCTTATTTCTAATTGATACTAGGCCCTTTATTTATTATATGCAAAAATAGAGTCATAATAGGAGTACAAATCTAAAAAGCATAACCTAATTACAAGTATACTCTGCATCTAGCCACCCCACTCTAAATAGGGTTAGTGGAGGGGGGAAAGTCCCAATGTGCCCCTACGACACACTTAACCCCCACTCTAATAGTAATGTTAAGAATACACTGGAGACAATTGGTTTTGATTGGAATACTTCGACAAGAACTTGTATTATTTTGATGAATCCATATAGGAAACACTTATAAAAGTATGACAAAAATTTTTATTGGTAACTTTTTTGAAAGATAAAGAGGAATGACATTAGTCAAGAGGTTCCCATTCAGGGAGAGGCTTCCATTCAAGGGGAGTCACAGGTTCAGCAGAAATAGTAGGGTGATCTAGTGTTATAGGTGTATTAAAGAGGTTGGGAGTTTGTGATTAAAGACGTTGGGAAGCTGAAGTAGTTTCTTGGAATTGAGGTGAAATGATCTACCAAGGGTATTTCTTCCCAAAGAAAATATAAATTGGACCTCCTCTCTGAGACTGATATATTAGAATGGAAGCTCTCAAATACACCTATTAAGGATAACTCTCATTTCAAAAGCAAGGATGGTGAACCGGTTGATGAGGTTCGATATCTAAAGCTAGTTGGAAGACTCATCTACCTATCTCACATTTGACCGGACATAGTTCATGCAGTTAGCATGTTTAGGCAGTATATGCATGACCCTTGTTCCTCTTATATAGAAGTTATGTTCTGTATTCTTCAGTACTTGAATATTTTCCTAGGGAGTGGTTTTTTATTCTCCCCTCTTGATCACATGAGGCTTGAGGCTATACTAATGCTGATTGGGCAAGTTCCCCAGATGATCGTCATTTCACTACTAACTATTGTATATTTGTTGGTGGTAATCTGGTTACATGGCGCAATAGAAAGTAGTTAGTTGTGGCTCGATATAGTAGAGAAGTTGAGCTTCGAGCAATGGCGCATGGTATATGTGAGTAATTTTGGTTAGAGGGTCTCCTTCAGGATCTAGGTACGTTTGTTCAGTTGCTAATGTTGTTGTACTATGACAACAAGTAAGTCATCAGCATTGCATAGAATCTAGTCTAACATGACCATACCAAATATATGGAGATTGACGAACACTTCATTAAGGAGAAGTTAGAGCAATGCCTCATAAGCACCTTTAGTGAGAAGTGAAGATTAGTTAGAAAATATTCTTACAAAGGGACTTAGTAGTAAATCTTTTTATTCTATTTCTGCAAATTGAGGATGTGTGATATCCATGCACCAATTTAAGGGGGAGTGTTGTAATAATGGGTAATTCAGTTAATAAAATTTAGGAGTGTTATCCAAATGGACCCTTAAGCCCTTTAAGGTTTTACTTTTATTATAAATAGAAGGTCTTGTGTTAGTTTTAGGCACAAGCCATGTTCGCCCTAATTCTTCAAGAACATATTAGGAAAATGGTTGGACAATGACAAATCTTGTATTTCTAAATCTATATGCCATCTGTTTATCTCATGTGATTTTACAATACGAATTTGGGTTGATAATCCCTTAAGGCTACGCCCGTAATGTATAGCTGGTACCTCTCTTACCTTATTTGGAAAACAAATTTTTTCACACCCTTAAACCTCGTGGAACTTAAATTGTGTTTCATTATGTTCACAATAGTTATTTATTTCATATCGAATCTTAGAAATTATTTCATTGCTAAACAAATTTCTCTTAATCCTGTGTCTTTTCTTGAAGATGTAAACCGATAGATCTCATATATAAAGATTTTCTCATGTTTATGATATTGACAATCATGTCTTCTCTACTACAGATGCTCCATAGTGCATTTTAGGAAGATGCCCAACTCTTCTCTTTTTGAACTATCCTATTTGGTATGTCCTGGTGCAACTGACCCATTGAAAATGAAACGAGG
This sequence comes from Macadamia integrifolia, assembly GCF_013358625.1. Classification (NCBI taxonomy): domain Eukaryota; kingdom Viridiplantae; phylum Streptophyta; class Magnoliopsida; order Proteales; family Proteaceae; genus Macadamia; species Macadamia integrifolia. The sequence continues at coordinate 4,134,120 of NC_056566.1, forward strand.
TTGTGCTGGTTCTACTAACCAATTCAAAGTACCTTTTTGGTTATCATTTGCGGGGGGACTTTACAGTGGAAATCTCTTATACCAATGGGCTAATAGGCAAAGCAGGTGAAGTCTCAACAAATGCACTTTTAATCATTTAGGTGAATGGATTCTCTATGGGCTTAGACCACGGTTTCAGTAATTGGTGTTGGGATTGAGATCGGCATTGGACAACACTGTTTTGATATCGATCTAGATCACTCGTATCAGTTTAGAGTCTGGACAAGACAGATTTACTTCTGATTTTCATTTAAAAATATTTTTATATCCTTTTTAAACCTTGTTCTATATTGATACAATAAAAGGACCTGAATTTTGTGAATAGGCAGTTCTTAGATCACCTTCTTACATGATAATTTTTAGTGTAAAAGAATTTGCCAAGTGACAAAATAGATATTTAAAAATTCAGGATTATAGGAGAGTGCATATAGTTGGTTGGAGAATCGTAGGTATACATAGACATACATAGGGATACAAAGTCAATACACTAGAGTTTATATCATTAGATTTGTGTCTAAAATTTAACAAGTGGCATATTCAAACTATCCATTGTCTATCCAATTGTCATAATTGCCACATCATTTTCTATGTGATGGAACTAGGTCCACTACTAAGATAAGCTTATCAACATTGGACTAGAAGTGGCAAATTTCCATTTACAAGGCTGATAATAATGGCTTGTACTTTTCAGATTCGGATCCTCTCTAATCCCTTTAGCACCTCAAGCGTTCATCGAACAGCCAAAGGAGGACTTAAACGCACCCCAAGTCCCTCCCACCATCGGATGCACGCTAGAGGATTGGAAAGTATCTAGACGTGTACTTTTCACCCCCTCATCTCCCAACCTTGATTCAAACTAGATTAATCCACTGATTTGGTTTGATTCCAGTATTATGTACATACAATATTAGCATTAGAATAAAACACTAGTACACTACAACTTCACTGAGGAACTCTCTAAAGCTGCATTTTTCATCAGCTTTCCTTTTTTTTTTTTTTTTTTTAACTAATAAACACAATTGAACATAACTGAGTGCAGGAAATAGTTCATTCATATGATGTGTCTGGAGTCCTCTATAGGTGCCAAGAGTAGCGATAATCAAGATATTAATACTATTTTTAGGAGTATGACATCATGAATTTTGAAATGGATTGTTTTCTGATTTTTTGTATTGCATTTACTAAAACATTTCCCCCCTTTTTAATTGACTAATCCCTATATAGTTTTTATTTATTTTCAATAAATCTATAAATATATTGTGACGAAACATAGACGTTAAGGTCATTTCCATTATTACACAAAAAAATAGTTGCCTATTTCTAAAAGTGCTTCTTTCTTTCAAAAAGGAAAAAAAAAAAGGTATGATTAAGAGTTTGTCATCCAAATAAATAAATTCTCAAGAAAACAATTATGTTCCAAGATCTCATAACATTTAGGCCCTCTTTGGTATCATTTTTCTTTTTTATTTTTACTTATTTAACAAAAATCATTAATGAAAACCATTATTTATCAAAACATAAAAATGGTTTGGTAATTACTTGACAAAATTTGTTTTTTGTGAGAAAGAGTTTGGTACCTCTATATGCAAAATGGATTTTTGAAGAAATGGGTAAAGAGATTCCCTTCACCCATCTTTTTTATAATTGTCTTTCTCCACTTTGGACCGAAGAAGAGGGGGCAAGGAGCTTGGATTTCTAATTACAAAACAAATGACTATTTTACCCCTCCATATTTAGACTTTAAGCACGTGCTCATTAAAGTTCAGCGCAACAATAACTAAAAATCAATTTTGGCCAAAACACATAAATGACTCTTGATTTCTTTTTGGTTTTTGTGTTTTATCAATTTTTTTTAAAATAGAAACAAGCTCCATAAATGATACCAAATGCAGCCAAAACTATTTTTGTGAATAAATACCAAAGAGGGCCTTAATCCATGACAAGCCTAGGATTTTTCTCAGCAAGACTAGGATAGAGCAACGTAGCTTAGACAATGCTACATGATCTAGAGTGGGACACCATAAATGTTCATTTGAAGTGTAGTGGTCTATAATTTGATCTCATATCAATCGTATCATTCATATGTGGATTATGTAAACACCCAATTTTATCATCCACCCCCGGCAATGATGGTTTACATAATGTGGACAAGATCAATGCTCTCTCTTTAAGAGGAGGACGCAACACTTTGGAAATGATCCAGAACTTAACCCAAACTCTAATCCAAAACCTAATTTGAACCGACACCCTGGCCTAGAAACCTGATACAGCCAAATCATGCTCGGCCTTGTGGCATCGGAGATTAGCATGCTATATATTGACGAATTTACTATAAATACTCTCCAGTGGTGTGGGAACGACATAAAAAATGATTCTCGAAATCCTCCAGTTTGCAATAGAACAAAATTCCTTGCTAAATCCTAAACTTTTATGAGTCAAAAGTGAGCTCAACACCTATATCATTGGATGGTGCTTAGAAAGATAAATCTAATGATAAATGCTATGCAAAAAATAGGATTGTCAGGTATCCTGGAAAATAGAAACCCTAATTGCCCGAGAATATCCCAAAATTCTGGTGGGCCCCCAAAAGTGAAATATTCCATTCTTGTGGGCCACGAGTTGTAGAAAGACCTTTGTGCCCCTTTTCTTGGTGTGGGCCCTCCAAATAAGCATATTCCATGGTCGCAAGCCCACAATAAAAGATGCTATTTTTGGAGGACATGTAAGATTTCACCTTTTAGGGCTCGAATCCCTGTAAATAGAGCCCATACCCTAGAGTCAAAGTTCTTTCGAAATACCGATGGTCTCTTTGTCTCGATTTGTGATGAAACCTTGAAAATCCAAAAATTTCCCAAAAGTCCTAGAAATTCTGAAGACTCTTAGGAAGACATAGGAACCCTAAAAATGTCTTCTTAGAGCTATAGTCCTATTAAATTCTCCCAGGTTCTCGCAGATTGCTGAAGTTCTACCAAAATTTAAAAAAAAAAAATCCAAAATTTCTCCAAAGTTGTGAAAGGTCATAAGAAGGCCAGATTCTCTTTAGAAGGAAAATCCACCTCCGCTTGAGCCGGGGACACTAATCAAAGTTCATATTCATAAAAATAGGGGCCCACCACTCTAGACGTGAAATTGGGGTCTAGTATAGGTATAACCACCCAACTCAATAGGCAAAATATAGACTTTTAGTTCATATGGTAGTGTACATAGTAGGGTAAATAATTTAGCCATGCATGCAATGTTGGATTAACTAGGGGAGAATAGTCATTCTTTAAGCATTGGGTAAGAAGATTGGTTCAACTGGGAGGAGAAGTGTGCCTAACACCTTCCCAACTCTGTAACCTAACACATATCATCATCTCTGGACCGGAATAACTTTTGAGCTTTTTTCCCTAAGGATCAGGCTCACCCATCGAATCTTAGGCCCTAACCCTAGGAGATGACCCTAAATATTGTTTCCCAATCCCCAATATTTTTCATTATTAATATACCTTTTAAAAAACCTAAAGGAAATGGCTTCTAGAAAATGGCCCCCACGTAACTCTAAGCGGGACAGTGGTGCGGGCCCATAAACGCTTCCCATAGGCTCCCAATTTTGTCACCCCCTCCTTCTGTGATGAATTATGGATCTTGAACATGACTTCTTGCTTCCGATCGATAGAGATGATAATTGATTATAGAAACCTAGAAACACTCCTACCTACCTGAAAACCCCAGAAGTCCTGTGCGGGAGAAAAGAGGGTTTAATTATCACTTTTTATATACAAAGGAATCCGATCACGATGACTATACAAATGGATAGTACTTGGAATTACAATTTCAATGATATATGGTACGTCAAAATCGGTCCATCAGATCTCCCGTAATCGCTCCTGTAAGTTTACACCTAGTTGCGCGCATCATGGCCAGCCAGCCAACCAGCCATCCCTACATGCATACTGCGCGTGCTGACCAGCTAGCCTACTAGGCCCTCACACCCTGGCATGCCGGCCCCACACCCTTGCCTGCCAGCTGTATGCCCCCACGTGCTAGCCTTGCGCTCCCTCGTATGCCAGCCTCCACCCTCGCCTGCCCACCTCGCGCACCCATGCCTGCCAGTTGCGCTCCCCCACGTGCCAGCCCTGCGCCTGGGCATGCTGCTAGCCACGCACCCCAGCATGCCCGCATATGCCGCCATAAATGGTCGAAATATGTGTTCTGCTGACCCGATGAGTGAAGATATTTTCTCTTCACCCACTTGTGCACTTTACACTATCGCAATACCATACCCTACTCTGCAACCTCCCATTTGCCCAAAAAGGAATCTTTTTACCTTATTGGCCAAAACAAACTTACTTTTTCCTTATTAGTCCAAGAAAATCATCTTCCACCCCATTGGTTTAAATTTTCATATTTTCATCCCATTAGTTTAGAAAAACCACTTTTTCTCCTATTGGCTAAGGGACTTCCCTTTCTCTCCCTATTGGTTCAAGAATTCTACACATACCCCCCTCCCTTCGGTTTTTCACAAGAGAATACCACAACAACCTAAGCCTCTTAGTGAGCATCTTTGGTAGAGAAGCTCTGCCTCTCTCCTCCCCTTTCCCCTTGAGGTTTTTCAAGTCTTCGGAGAGATCTTCATAAGATCCGAAGTGTTCTTCAGATCTTCATAATCTTCGGATCTTTGAAGTGTTCTTCGGGCCTTCGAAACTCTTCAATCCTTTGCCTTCTTTGAGTGAGATTTTACGTAAAAAAAAATTTTCCTTAGTTTCCTGTCCCCTCTTGAGGTTCTTCTAGTCTTCAGAGAGATATTCATAAGATCCGAAGTGTTCTTCGGGCCTTCAAAGTTCCTCAATCCCTAGGATTAACCTATCCCCAATGGAGGCTCTACCAGAGTGCCACCTCAACCAAAACTTGGAAGTAGCCCATCCCTAGCAGAAGCTCTGCCGAAACAATACCACAGTCAAAATCTGAAAGTAACCGTTCTTAGTCAGAACTCTGTCCAATCAATATCTCTCAAGAAAAGGAAGCTGGAGGTCAAGACCATCTTCCCTTGAGCCAAGAGCATGCAAAAGATAGTATGTGCCAGTGCTAATCAGGGGTCCACCTTGACCCAAAATAGGGGTCAAGCTCAGGTATAATTTCTCAACAGAATTAGCACAATGTAGACTTTATATCGACCTTGTTTTAGTGTACATAGTTATTTAAATTCAGTCAATGTATATATGTGTAAAAACTTAGCCATGCATACGAAATAGGAATAATTGTGAAAAATGTTCGTCCTTAAGCATCTAGTAGGACGATCGATTGAACCGGGTAAATTGGGGGCTTAACATCTTCCCAATTGTATAACCTGACACTTACCCTAAATCTCTGGACCAGACCAATTCTCGGGCCCTTTTCTCAAAAATTGGACCCACACCTGGGCCCCAGGCCCATAATCCTAGGTGGCAACTCCAAACCCTTTTGCATGATCCCGATCCCTGTATTGGACCATCATCAAATCCCCGTCTCAAATGATGAATTTTACACTCCTGCGAAATAGGTCTCCACGTATCTCCAAGTAGCGATATGGCGGTGCGGGGCCTGCGGGTAAGCACACACGACACACCCCTCCCTCATGAAAGAGAAAGAGAGGAGAGAGGACGAAGTGTACACAGGTCCTTTCCCCCACCCCCACCAAAAGGGGTAAGAGAGATCTCATCTTCGGCTACTACCCTCACAGTGGTGACTCCACTAAGGATAAATGTCAAGCTTCTGACACTAGATGCTACCTCTAAATGTAAGAACATTTTCACCACATCTGTTTGAAAATATGTTTGGCTAGCCCCATGTTTGTATTTATGCTCACTTACCGCATCATGCATCATGCTCGAAGTGAAATCATTTGGCAAGGGACTCCCTGTCATGCCTGCACCCTCAGGGAGGTCAGTGCATGTCATGGAGATTAATCTGAGAGCAAATGGTTGTCGCTTCCTGTACAAGGGTGTGGGGTAGTGTTAAATGGTGATGATGTTCATAATTGTGCCAGCACCCTCAGGGAGGTCCGTACACTTTGTGACATTTTGAGATCAAATAATGATATTCCTACATCACACTTTTGCATATAATCACTCACTGTTCCACCACCCTGTGGCCAGTTACTTAACCTCATATGTAGTCACGAGTAATGAGCACGGAAGTCACCCCCTTGATCTCGTACCCATGGGTATATCAAAAGGATCACGTACCTTGCATATATAGATCCTGTCAAGGAAGCCTTATCGATTTTATTGCCTCCACCACATGCTTGCATCATGTAGGAAATAGATGAAGAACGTTAGGAACGCCACAAGCTGATCTGTAGAATTTGTTTGAGTCTTAAAAAGGAATTCTCCTATAATACATTCTACTCATAAAGAAATGCTCTCCTTAGTGTATTTTAGATAAAAGGTGTTCTTCCTCCTTAGAAGTAAAATATGGATGATTTGGCATATGCGATCCAGGCTGATTTCTATCAAAATCCCGTAAAATGCTGAATTATCTAAAAGACCCGAGGAAACTTGGAGGAAGGTCACCTAGTGGGATAAGATTAAGGAAAGCATGACTTTATTGGTAGAGAATGTATTAATAGGAGTATTCTGGTCAAGCCATTTGTGTGTACCTCCTGCTTATGACATTGAGTGGACTAGGGGCATAAACCCCTACCCACTCCCTATCATTAAGCAGACTAACTTTGGATGGATCATTGGTTGACAATTGAGTAGATAAATGAATAAGGGGTTGGAAATATAAGAATCCTAAAATAAGCCACTTTTGGTTCAGGCACAATTCCACACCTCAAGTATTCTCCGCGATCCATTTGGACACGTCAGGGTAACCGGTTGACTCTATTAAGTCAAGTGTCACCTCATCGTCTCTTCAAGATTGTCTACCGCCAAGTGGTTAAAACACAGTTCCTATAGATCCACATGACCTTGAATCACCCGACCAAGCATGGGTCCACCCCGTAGAGACCTTGCAGACAGAAATGGCCGAGATCAAGAGAAGAATAACCCAGATACTGTATGCACCCCAAACCCTCTCAAGGCTGAACTAGCACAAGCTACAGGAAAGTTAGATCAGAACGGACCCATGGGTCATTGTGGGAATTTTTCTCGAGTTGACTCATGAGAACCAAAGTAAGTCAGGCAATCGGTCAGAGAGGAGTTTCACCTACCAATCCAAATGGTCAACGAGTTGCTATTCCAAAGTCCCTCCTCCTAGGGTAGTAATTGAAGATGAAGAAGAAGAGTTTGCAGTCCACATACAAATGGAACCTCCAGAGACGGAGAGAGAAAGAAAAGTTAGAGAGCAATTGGGGAAATTGAAAAATATGCTCCGAATGGGAAAGAGTTCGGAAAGCCAAATAGTGGATTCTTATGAAATGAATTTCTTTTCTGGGGTTAGGATTCCCAAGAAGTTCAAATGGCAGACCAACAGATTCGATGGGTCAGGGGACCCCAAGGCTCATCTCAAAGTCTTCCTTAGCATCTCCAAGTCATGGCAACTTGCGGACAACCAGATGGGGTAAGCCTTCATGTTAACCCTATCAGGACCAGTACTAAGGTGGCTCACCCAATTGGAATCTTCCCAAACCCAAAATTGGACAACAGTAGTGAAAGCCTTCACCAAGCAGTACTCATACAACACCAAAGTAGATGTGAAGCTTCGGGAGCTTGAGACGTTGAGATAATAGCCTAGAGAAGGATTCACCGTGTTCTTGATGAGGTTTAGGGATAAGGCCATCAAGATGGTAGATCGGCTTTTAGAGGCAGAGCAAGTAGAAATGTTGATTAAAAACTTATCAAAACCTTATTTTGATGTCCTTTACTATCAACATCTGCAAACTTTTGATGCCTTGACAGCCACCGGTACACATGTGGAAAACAAAATCCTAAGGGAAGCTTAGTATCAAGGATCCTCCCAAGATGTGGGGAAGAACACCAGATTGGATGGGGAAAGGGTCCCGAGACCAATGTGGTAGGTGCGGTCCAACAGTCAGTCTCACCCATCACCTCTCCACAACCATTCATGATATAAGCAGATGCACCTGCTCAGAAGGATTCTCATTCAAGGAGACAGTTCACTGACTTAGGAATGCCTATGACAGCAGTGTATGAAAAGCTAAAGAAACAAGAATTGCTAGGGACAGTGGTTTCAAGAGTAATTAGCAACCCTCCACCAGCTTGGTATAGAGATCATGAATATTATGCTTATTATACTCAGAAGGGGCACAACACTGAAAGATGCATAGGTCTCCAACATGCAATCCAGGACTTGATAGGCAATGGGACTATTGAAGTCAAGGTCAAGCAATCTCCTAATGCCAATGCCAACCCACTCCCAAACCATAGAACCGTCAACATGTTGGCAACAATGAGTGACTGGAAAAATTGGGATCCTAAGTTCTATGATCCAACCCATTTTATTAAGGATGCCAAGAAATATCAAGAGGAGAGGCATGTTGAATGTAAAGAGAAGTTCCAACTTATGCAAATATTGTCCCTTTCTCTAGAATTAGTAGGGCACATCTGTGGTTTCATAAAAAATGCTTGCCAAAAAGAGTGCGACTCTTTCTGAAGGGCCGTTCACATGTATCAGTTGGATAAGCACTTTCATCACCCCATGTTCTATTATCATGTGGAAAACCTAGACAAAGAAGCAACAAAGAGTGTTCCCACTCAACTCATTGTATCTCAACCTCAGAAGAATCACATGAATGCCCGTGCTTATAGGAAAGTCATGAGTCAAAGGGCCAAAGTCATGAGAACTCCCAAAAGGAAAGAGTCATCAGAAGAAGAATCAGAAGATCAGTCACCTGCCATCCATCCTTCCTCATCAACAGAAGAATTCACTATACCATATTACCAACCTCCACTATATCATTAACCTTCACCACATCATCAAGGAGAAGGAGTTTCCTCATCTTATCACCCCAATCTTCATACCTCCATCATCTTACATCACATCATCTTCATATCACCCCGCCTAGTATCCCTCATCACCTTCATATCAGACCCGTTCCTAAGGATTGGTGGATAATCCGAAGGAAGGATGGATAGGCGGATACAGTTGGAAGGATATGCTTGCACTACCAGACTCTCAAACGATGACCTCATCAGTAGGATCAGTGAATGCTTTAGGAGAAGGCCAAGATGGTGCCCCACTTCTCTAATTCAGCCCATCGTTCCTCAGGAAGACAATCTAGATAACATTGAAGAAGTCACAAATGGTCTCCTCAGAGCAGTAATGGCATTGGCAGTGGGAGAACAAATCAAAGAGTGCACCTCCCTAATCCACATCAGGAGTGACACAGAAGATGATGAGTCTAGCCTAATCCTTCTTCAAGCCAATGAGACCAAGTCTGGCCCTATGAAATTTTTTTGATCCATACGCTCTGAATACTATGAACGTTTGGTGCAGGGGAATTGGATGGTCAAGAGGAATCTGATGAAGAACCAAGTGAGCGGGAAATCAACGAAGGAGAGGATGATGATGATGACGATGAGGACGAGACTGAAGATGAGAATGATGGAGATGACTCTGAGACTCAAGGTGATGATGAGTATCAGAACTGGGATGACTACCAAGGGCCTTGGGACAAGAATGAAGATGATGAATCAGGGTACCATTCACCCAGGGATCCAAGAGGATATTCGATGTATGCAATAGGTGAGGATGACCTGATGGTTGATCCCACAGATGCTACTCAATTGAAACTCACAATTCACATGGAAGGGGAAGATCTGGCATCGGATTCAGAAGATAGTGAAGGGTATGAGATCATTGTTGAAGGTGAAGCAAATCCTATAGCAAAACATATGGCTTATGTTTATAATCATTTGGTTGACATCAAACTCGAGGATGATGAGATTGATCAAATGTTAGGTGAAGTAGCCATCAGTGAACAATGCTACATCTAGCAATTAATAATCCTTGAAAAAACAGAGGGACTTTCCACACTTGTAGAAATGGTGGATACAAAAGTTGTGTGGCTTTCCAGTGCAGTAAAAAAGGTGCGAGCCAGGGCCCTTGAAATTCACGGAGGACCTCAACTTCCCACCCCAAATGGGGAAAAAGAATCAAAAGAAGAGGATGATCTCATGGTAGGAATCATTACCATAACAAATAGTGATGATGAAGAGTGTTATCCTATGGAGATCATCGTTAAGAAACCTACCAATGTGATAGAAACTCAAAGTGGAAGAAATACAAGGGCAAGGCCCTAGCCGTAGAATAGTCAAGGACTAATGAGGTAGGAACCGGTGGCTTGAAGAAAGAATAAAAGAATCCAATCTTGGCTCAGCTCAAGAAGCCCCTAGCTAATATCTCGATTTGGGGATTGTTGATGGCTTCCCCCGCACATTATGAAGCAGTCTTGAAGTCTCTCACTAATGTGTAAGTGTCAATTGAGATAGATCTGGTACACCTCTCGTACATCGTAGCGATAATATATGCAGTACAGTCATTGATGTTCTCAGAATTCGAACTCTCCAAAGGAGCTCAGCACAATAAAGCTCTACACATTATGGTAGAATTGCCAACGGGTCAGCTTTGAGTGTTCTACCCTTGAGATTGGCAAAGAGTATTGACATCAACCTAGGAATTGCCAGATGAAAAGATTCTGGCCAACTATGAAGCTATATGGAGCCCTCCAGTCAATCAGATGATGAGGAACATGCAATACTTTTCAGGGATGGGATTGGGAAAGTATCATCAGGGTGTGTCAAAATTACCTACTCCTGTGGTTAGCAAAGGAAGGAGTTGTCTTGGGTACATTCCTCAAAACCCCAGACCAAGGAGCAAGAATGGCAGCAAAGGGCAGAAGGTATTAAGGATGACCAAGAAAATCTCCGCCTCTAACTACCCCACTCTCAATGGGTACTTTGTAAGGTAAGGAGAGGATTTTCCCTTTTGCGGAAATGTGGAGCCATGGTTTGATGAAACCGTCCCAAAGATGAAACCAGGGTTTAAAGTATTCTTTCAAGATGAGTTCGACTGGATAACTCATGAGGTAGAACAATAGAAAATGCTAGCCAAAGAAAATGATCAAGACCGTTGCATCACCGGAATAGTGGAAGTAGCACTGATTGAAGATGGGTTCTCCTCTAACAACCCCACAACACTGATCTAGTCAAAGGAATTGCTAAGTCCTCGAGTACTCTTGAGAGGGAATGGGAAAGAGGATAAGACTAGTCTGGGGTCTACAACTTCCTATGGATCTGAAAAGACACATCTTTTCCTTTCTACGCCACGAGCTCAGAAGTTACATGAGCTCAAGCCCAAGCCTTTTAGAGGAAGAAGCACTTATGCAATGCAAAGGAGAGCACAAAAAATGATGGTCTGCATACACTATGCCCGAATCAACTGCAATGGAAAGACTTGTGATGGTGGTAAAGAATGTAACTGAGGAGTAGGGATGGCTTCAATCAGTAGGCTTGAAAAATTGGACTTCATACAGAGAGGATTGAGCAGTCTCCAGCAATCCTCACCCCTTAAGAAGTTTGGCTTTAGAGAGTATGAGTTGGATCAGCTCATCTTCGTGAAAAAAACAAGTATCTAATGTCAGCACCCATGAAGAGATAGTGGTGACTTTTCTAGAAGAAGAAGAAGGTCCCTTTCTTCATCTACTCATCCACCGAACCATCGATCCACTCCTAAACTGGACAAGCATTGGAGAAGACTTTAAGTTTACTCTTGCTATTGAGTCAACCACCCTGAATACCATTGATAAAAGCATCAAGCCAATTATCGAGTCTATAGTCCAGTCAGTTGTTGAGTCTTCTGTTTATGATTTTGTGTCGGCCTTCCCTCTTGAGGAGAGCCCAAAATCCATGTATGTCGAGTTTGTTACTCCTTCTTTCATGAATGAAATTTTTGATTTTGCGTATGACTTGCCTCGTTTTTTTATGATGATCTTAATTAATATCAAGAGTTAATGAAACAATGCAAACCACGGAAAGCTCAACCCAACCATGAGGACACTCAGGTTATTAATCTCGAAACCGACCCATGCCTTCAAGAGGTAAAAATTGGCACTAACCTTGATCATGAAGAAGCAAAACAGATGATTAGTCTTCTGAAGGAGTTTGTCGAGGTCTTTGCTTGGTCTTATGAGGATATGCCTAGTATAGACCCCAATGTTGTGCAACATCAATTGCCAACCTACCCTAGGGCAAAACCAATAAAGTAGAAGCTCTGAAGAATGCAGCCAGAATGGAGTGAGAAGATCAGAGAGGATGTTGTGAAGCAGTGAAATGCAATGTTCCTACAAGTGGTAAAATATCTCCAATGGTTGGCCAATATTGTACCGGTACCAAAGAAAGATGACAAAGTATGGATATGCGTACATTTTCAGGATCTTAACAAGGTAAGCCCTAAAGATGACTTCCTATTACCTCACATTGATATATTGGTAGAGAACACAGCGAGGTATGCCTTGTTATCATTTATGGATGTATTCTCAGGATACAACCAAGTGAGCATGCACTCCGAAGATCAGGAGAAGACAACCTTCACCACTCCATGGAGAACTTATTGTTACAAGGTGATGTCTTTTGGACTGAAGAACGCCAGGGTAACTTACCAAAGAGCAACTACTGCCATATTGCATGACATGATGAACAAGGATGTGGAAATCTACATAGACATGATAGTAAAGTCAAAGGATCGATAGGGGTACATTCCCACACTAAGACGATTCTTTGAAAGAATCAAGAAGTATCAATTGAAGTTGAATCCTCAAAAGTATGTATTCGGGGCGATGGTAGGAAAGTTATTGGGATTCTTGGTAAGTGAAAGGGGCATCGAAGTCGACCCTATCAAGATTAAGGCAATTCAGGAAATTCCCACACCTCGGGCTGAGAAGCAAATACTAGGATTTTTAGGTCACATTCAGTCTCAGTTGACTACGATCTGCTAACAATCTTTAAGTTTCTAAAGAAGGATCAGCTCATAGAATGGAATGACCAATGCGAACAAACTTTTGATAAGATCAAAGGGTATCTTATGAACCCGCCAGTATTAACGCTGTTGGTGGATGGAGAACCACTTCTATTGTACTTATCAGTAGGAGAACATTCCATGGGCTTACACTAGCACAAAAGGAGACAAAGAAGGGGGTAGAGCATGCCATACATTACCTCAACAAGAAATTCTTGGAATACGAGACACACTATACATATTTAGAAAGAACTTGTGCTGCACTGAATTGGGCAAAAAAAGGCTATGACACTACATGGTAGCTTATCCGGTACGTTTGATCTCAAGGATGGACCCAATCAAGTACCTCTTTAAGAAACCAGCTCCAACAGGAAGGATGGCTCGGTGGTTGCTATTGTTATCAGAGTTTGACATCACCTATATTGCTCAAAAATCTATTAGGGGGCAAGCCATAGCTGACCATTTGGCTCCCCACCCCACGAAAGATGGAAGAGCCCTGGATGATGCCTTTCCCAATGAAGAAATCATAGCAATAAAAGAAGAAAACACAACTAATGAATGGTAGTTGTTCTTTGATGGAGCAACTAATTAAAAGGGGTGTGGTGCGGGAATATTGCTTATCACCCCTGACAGTCTTTATTTACCTTCATCATTCCACCTTGATTTCTCCTGTACCAATAACATTGCTGAATATGAAGCTTGTGCCTTAGGACTCAAAACTACTCTGACCATTGGGGTAAAAAGGATCAAGGTATACGGTGATTCATCCATTGCCATTTATCAGACGTAAGGAAAGTGGAAGACCAGAGAAGAGAAACTGAAACTGTATCAAGAACATCTAGAGGAAGTGATTGGACACTTTGAGAAGATCTCGTTTGAATATTTCCAAAGGGACAACAATCGGTTTGTCGACGCTTTTGCAACCTTGGCTTCTATGGTAAAATGCAACCCTATAGCTAGAGTCTGACCGTTCTTAGTGGAACAAAGAAGCAAACCCATTTATCAAAACTCGGTGAACTTTCTCACTATAGATGGTCGGTCTTGGTTTGCTCATATTGTGGATTTTATTAAGGAAAGAAAATACCCAGTTGAAGCCACAAAAAGAGAAAATAAATTTCTGAGAAGATATGCCACCCAATTTATCCTTCAAGAAGACTTGTTGTATAAGAGGTCCTATGATGGAATACAATTGTTGTGTGTGGATGAAAAACAAGCTACAACCATCATGGAGGAAATTCATCAAGGCCTCTATGGGCCTCATATGAATGCCAAGATGCTAGCTAAGAAGATTCTTAGGCTATGATACTATTGAAACACAATGGAAGCAGATTGTGTAAACTTTGTCAAGAAATGCCATAAATGTCAAATATTTACCAATATCATACATATCCTACCAACGGAGTTGCACTCACTCAGTTCTCCTTGGCCATTCTCTACCTAGGGCATTGACATCATTGGGAAGATCAACCCAAAGGCATCTAATGGTCATGAATTCATCTTGGTAGCCATTGATTATTTCACCAAGTGGGTAGAAGCTCAGTCATATGCAGTCCTCACCTCTGCTAAGGTGGAGAAATTCATCCAAGAAAATATCATTTTTTGATATGGAGTACCCCAAGAATTGATATCAGATCAAGGATTTCATTTTTAAGGCAAAACTGATTAAATCTGCACAAAGTTTGGTATCAAAAGGCATCACTTTACCATGTATAGGCCACAAACCAATGGGGCAGTAGAGGTAACTAACAAGAACATCAAGGTCATCCTATAAAAAATGGTTGAAACACACAAGGATTGGGTGGATAAGTTACCCCTTGCCTTGTGGGTATATCAAACTTCTGTGAGATCCTCGATAGGGGCAACTCCTTTCTCTTCGGTGTATAGGGTTGAGGCAGTACTACTGTCACACCCCGTTCACCCTGAACTGGAGCGGTGACCGAGTTAACACCGGTTAACCCAAACCTGCCAGGATCATCAGATACTGTATTCCACCACAGCATACACACACTAACATCAATTCATCAGATCAGCGGAAGACTTAGGGCCCGTTTGATAACGCTTCTGCTGTTTCTATTTCAAGAAACGGCAGAAACATAAATTTCCGTTTCTGGGAACAGAAACAGAATTTTGGGTGTTTGATAAACTTTGTATCTTGAAACTCTTATTAGCGGCCATACGAGTCTCTATGCATGTGGTTAAACCCAGGTTTCTGGTTCAACACCGACATTCAAAACAAACACCAGAGTTCGATTGTTATCACGGGTGAAGGAAATGGATTCATTCAATACGAGGATATCGGCAGATCTATCCTTCCCCCTATTTGCGCCGTTGCCGTACCAGAGAAAGTAGAGAAGATTGGAAACGAGCTCAAAAACCTAACCCTAGAAGAAGCTCGTAGCCTCGTTGACTGGTTACAGGAAGAGCTCGGTGTCTCCGCTGCTGCCTTCGCACCGGCGGCTGTTGCCGTAGCGCCTGGTGCCGTTGCCGATGTGGGACCAGCCGTCATTGAGGAGCAAACGGAGTTCGATGTTCTTATCGAGGAAGTGCCGAGTAACGCGAGGATTGCAACGATTAAGGTCGTGAGAGCACTTACGAATCTGGCGTTGAAGGAAGCGAAGGAGTTGATTGAAGGATTACCGAAGAAATTCAAGGAGGGAACCTCAGAGGAAGGGGGGTGTCGATCTTCGAATGAACATGATAAATTTTCATAGATTTTTAAGTTGGTGTGTCGGTCGATCGTGGAATTGTGCCCCTTTTTTGTTTCGAGAAACAAGCGAAACAAGTAAAACTTGTTTCGTCATTCATGTTTCTTGAAGCATAAATTGTTATAAATTTCAATTTATGTTTCAAGAAACAAGTGGAACAGAACACTTTTACCAAACGGTATTTATGCCGTTTCTGTGTTTCTGAGAACAAGAAAACACAGAAACACGTTTCTGGTTACGTTATCAAACGGGCCCCAAGACATCGTTCTTTTTTCCTAAAAGTCATATGTAAATTGCATCATTACTTATCCTAAGTGGGTTTGCTCATTTGATTTATTAGGACGATTTGTTTTGGTCGCCTACATAGGTAGGAAATGCTAATGTAATTGGGGTTTATATTGGGCCTGGACCGTGAACTTAGGCAGGTTTAAGGGTTCCTAACTACCTCTTAACAAAAAACAGAGAAGTTTTGCAATCACATATCATAATAAATTGCAAATGTTTGTTTTTCTCTGCAACCAAACATTGTTTGAAAAGTGATGTTTGAATTGGGCCTGGACCGTGAACCTAGGCAGGTTTAAGGGTTCCTAATACCTCTTAACAAAAAACAGAGAAGTTTTGCAATCACATATCATAATATATTGCAAATGTTTCTTTTTGGTAAAGATAGATTACCTCTACTTCAAAATGAATAAGTTTCAACGACAACTGTTTAGCGTAGTTGGTGAGTTATGGTGTGCAAAAATCCATATTCACTAGCCCGTTACCTTATCTTCACCTCTACTCCACTCAACTCTGGGAAAAAAAATTCTCTACACGGAGGCTTTGGTACCGTTGTGATGGAGAGAATCTTTTTCCCACTACAATACGGACTTTAATGTAAAAAAATCCAATTTTATAACCATGGGGAAATCAGTCCGATCCGGATCAGAATCCCGGATCTGATACCGATTACTATAACCGTGGACCATAACCACCACCGCCGCTGTCACCCCCACGGTCCACGGCCCCACCTCACCCCCTGTTTCCCCGCCCCAGCCACTCCGCCACCTCATCATGCTCCTAGCCCCTTCTCAGCACCATCTCTTCCCCTCGCGAAGCACCCACCATTATCCCTGCCCCTGCCACCCTGCCCCTGCCCAGAGAAGGGGAGACGAGATTACGGAACATTACCGCCATATTCCAGAAACTCCCAACGAAGGTGGATACCAGAAACTCTTCGAATCCCCTTACATAAATAACCTCTTCCTTTATCCCCTCACACTGTGGTTTGAGATTAAACGACTTTCAAGTCTCAATTGGAGAAAACGATCGATTCTCGATTCAGGTGGGAAGTGTCTTTCTTGATTTCGTTTGTCTTTGATTTTCCTAACAAGGGTGCCATCTACAATGGCGGATGCTCACATGGAAGAAACCGAGACTTTCGCCTCTCAGGCCGAGATTGATACCTTCACGATGTCTTCAATAAACTCAAGATTACAAAGGTTCATTATCTTCACTCTCTCTCTCTCATATTTAATCATAATTTTAAACAGGGTATTTATTGGTTCAATAGATACTTTATTTGCTGCAGGCCCCATCTATCTATTTCTAGTTTCATTTTTCTGTAGGAAAAGGATTTAGGGTTTTGTTGAAATTTTATTTCCTCTCTGAATTGATGTTGTTCTTTTCGGGCTTCAGCACATTGAAGTGAACAAGCTAGTGGAGGGAAGATCCCTTGATAACCTGGAGCTCATGCAGTGGATGAAGAGATACTGTGATTCCGTCAATGGCGGACTTCTGCACAAGTAACTCTCATGTCCTCTGTGTAGGTTCCGTTTCTTTGATGTTTTGAAATGTGTGAATGTGTGAGTTTCTGCGTGTTTGTTGTGTCTCATTTTCAGTTTCATTTTCAACTTATCTCCTTTGAAATAACAATGTAAATTGCTTTTAATAGGTAGTCTCCATCACGGGGCAAAGTTACATAAGATCAAAATCCCATTTAATTATTCCTCTGCCCTGAACTAGTGGAAAAATTCACATTCATTCCTCAGGTTTTTATTATTGACTCTCTATTTCAGTTAAAATCATCTGGAACGGAGAGAGGTTTGTAGGGGAGGGCGGGGAAGAAGGGGGTGGGGGGTTTGCATGGGGAAGAGATGGGGTTAAGTGGGGGCAGGGAGCACGGTGTGGTGTGGTGTGGTGTGGTGTGGTGTGGTGTGGTGGGGTGGGGCAGAGTTGCAAGGGAGCAGGGAAGCAGAGGGTCAGGGCCACAGTAGTGGTCGTGGTGATCATGATTGGGATCAAGCTTGGAAGTGGAAGTGGAAGTGAAGGTGGGGTCAAGGGTGGGACTGAGATTGAGAGGGGCCAAACTTGGAAATATTTTCATTTTGCAGTAAGGCTAACCTAATGAGGCACCCCAAATGTACTTTTCACAAAGTTTGGGCACCTTAGATGCAACTTACCCTTCTTTCTATAATGTTGGAAAAGCCAATGAGCATTATTAATTCAGTCATGGTGTTGCTTAAAGAGTTGGGTAGTGAAGCAATGTAAGAGTGTACCTAGAATGTACACTTCATGGTTGATAATGTTAAAAAGTTGATAAAAGATATATGGTCCTGATGCTATTCAGAGGTTCGAGAAGGTCAACAACAAACCAAGCTATTGGACTGGACCAAGAATGTATCAATATATTTGATTTTGATTGCCGAATGGGTTATATGGGCAATTGGTTTAGTATTTTGGGTTTACTATTATTGTAATGAACCAATCTATAAGCCCAAATATTAAGGATTTAGGGCCTATAGGAATTAGTGTTAGTTTTTTTTTTTTTTTATTAAGTCCTAGTAGAATTCATATTTTGTGGAAAACTTAGGTTGAATGGGATTCCTCCTTCCACACATGGGGGTTTCCTATTTTTCTTATTTCCATGAAGTCATTGATGTCACGCTAGATCACATAGGACCTAACCCCAGTCAGGATCTGAAAATCTGGGCTGAAATAGGAGAAAATTAAGAACTTACACAATGGGGCTTGGATGAGCCTGAATTTTTTTTTGAAGATGGCCAATAATATTCCCAACTATCCTCCAAATTTGGTTTGAACCCACCGAGTAGGTACGAAACCAATCACGCTCAATAGATACCATAGACAAGAAAAATAGGGTTTAGATACAGATATGGGAGAAAACTTGCAGCTGGCTTGTTGCTGCCAAGATGGGGTTGAAACCTTGGTTGAAGGAGCCTCCTAGGGTGCTCTTCAAACCCTGCAAAGGGCCTTGCAAGATGGTCGCTGGATTGAGAGATCCGGCCAAGGTCTATCAGGTCACAAAACCCTGATAGAAAGCTGACTTCGATCCTTCTTTTGGCTGATCTTCAAACTGGTTTGGTTGATGGTCTTCAAGTCTTCAAATAACTTACGACTCTCAATCACTCAATAAACAAAGGTGAAACAAAAAATAAGAAAGGGATGAGGTGAGAAGAGATTGTAGAATAAAAGGGGTAGGGGAATGACTATCTCAACCTATGTCTCTCACCCTCAACTCTCTCAGCTGATGAACAAACTTATTGCAGGTCTAGGAGTAACCATTACTCACAAAGAAACTTTATTATTCTGGTTTAAAACATTTAAGGGCAGCTAATCTTGATCTTCACGAAAGACTCCATCTTCATATGTTGATGTCTTTGAAGCTTTTCTTTGTCTTTCATGGAGACAGACAACCACAACTCTTCACGGTTAACCGTCTGCAACAATTCTTCATTGTATTCAACATGCTTTGCTTTAGTTCTAAGGATTGTCCTCATTGAATTGTGTCCTAATACTCTTACATGCCTCACACACATGTTAAAACACCCAAACACACATCAACAATGGTTTTCATATCCAAAATATATCTGTCTAAATGATTGAATTTTCGGATTCAACATTGGAGAGCATGGTGGGTTCATTTTCCTTGATAAATGACTAATTTTTTTGAAGGTAGGGAAAGTAACTTACAGACATATGTTACAACATATAAACGAACTTAGTGTCCTTAAATGAAGATGTTGAGATGGATGAGACGAAGAAAAAAAAATGAACAAATTAGAGCTCATTTAGGAGTAACTTTGATACACGATAAGTTGTGAGAAAGTTGTTTGAGGTGGCATGAATATGTGCAATTGAGCCCTTTGAATGCTCTAGTATAAAGGGGTGATTTGATTCAGATTGAAGGAGCTAAAAGAGTCAGGTGTAGGCCTACAATGACTCTAAGAGAAATGACAAGTAAAAATATGCATAGCTTTGAACTTGTCACAAGTATGGCTTTGAATAGAGTTGATTGAAGAAAAATGATCTGAGTAACCGACCCCATTTAGTTGGGGGATATGGTTGAATTGAGTTGAATTGAATTGAGTTGCAACAAGACAATGCAATCAACTGATCAAGAATCAAAAACTAAAAAGGGACTAGGCAATGCGATAATTACGAACATACAAGAACTCTCTGCTAAACCACCTTGGCTAATTCATTCACCAAGGAAATATCAGACCTCTTCTCCCAAGAGAAACTACAATTTGCAACCAAACAAAGAGGCCTACCTCTCCTAATAACATGCAGTTATCTCCAAGGACCAGCAGAGTTAGACTCTGTTCAGTGAATAACAAATAACATGTATGAATATCCTTCAAAAATTGTATGCACCATTTAGAAGAGGACATGATCTCCAAGCCCTTAATAGTAGCACATCAAGCTCATATGTAGTGGAGTCATAAACCAATGGGGTTATTGTCATTATGGTATTTAACCAACCCACAATTCCCTGCAGTTCTAGGATTCCCGGAAGGATCATAATTGAATTAGAGTTTAATAAAATTCAGGAAGAGGACCCACTCTTGCTGAATGTGATGGTGACTTTCCAAAGAATAGGCAATAGGAACCCATTGTCTCAAAAAGAAGTCAGATAGGATGCCTTAAAGTGAATCCAATGTAGCATTCCATCTGGCTATTCTCAGGATCTAAACCAACCTTAAGCATCAGATTGTTCCTCTCTCTCCATAGAGTCCAGAGAGTAACCAACCATACAAAACACCCTTGAAGCTTACCACGTGTACCAGATGATGCGGACCCTTTTTCCACACATGGGAATAACAAGGGAAAAAGGGTGCTTGATAGCCTAATCCTTTTAGCTCATATAGAAACCTATTTCTTTTGTTTTTTCAATCCTTATTCCGTATCCTACTAAGATAGCCTCGCTCTATTGTTTCCAGATTTTAGTGTATGCTTATGAAGTCCTATTTAAGTCGTGAATTTTGAATTTTATGTCTTAGGCTCTCTTTGTTATAGTTTTTATTTGTATTTATTACCTATTTTTGAGAAATCATTTATGACAATAAATTATGGACCACAAATAATAATCGTTTGGTTACTTTTTAGATAATAAATAGTATAATTAGAAATAGGTTTGGCAAATCCTATTTACAGAATATATTCTCTAAACATGAAACTTCCATTGTATAAAATGATAATGATCCTCTATCGTGTGACACAGCGTGTTGCACAGACCCAAGGGCTGGGAGCACATTGGGCTGCTCGTCCATGCCTTGGGCTGCATGTCTGAGGGCTCCCAGCCCTTGGATCTGCACTACACTGCAGCGCGCACTACAAAGGAACCCGATCTTTGTATGCAATGGGATTCCTTGTCACAACATTTCATTATAACATTCAATCAAACACTTTGTGGGCACTATCAATCTTCCCACTTCCCACATTGGCCGCAGTTGTAATGTTTTACGTTGCCATGTATTTGCCTTTCTCCGTGGCGTGCATTGCCCTTCTTGAGCTATGTCTTTCGCTTTACCGAAAGTGCCAGTGACTTGGGGCTTGCACTTATTCAAGGTGTTGCAGATTATCTCTCTCGGAGTGGACTGATGGGCATCTGACATTGGTGGGGAAAACTTGGTTGAAGTGGAAATACCTTGGCTGAAATTCAGGGGAACAGAGGCGGTGTTTTTGGCTCTCTCGTATTCTACCATGATTGATCTGTGCCCTTTTTTCACTACCACATCCTCTCATCCATCATGCCATCCTTTGTACACGTCCCACCTTCAAGCTTCCACTTAAGCGATTGTAGAAGCAAAGCCAACATCAGATGCACCATCCTCAATGCCGGTAACAACCCTGGACAGATCATTTTCCCAGCACCAAGCGGTATAGGTGCGAAATCTATGCGTCTAACATCAATCTCCGTCGAGCCAAAGAACCTTTCAAGAAAAAACGAAGTGGGGGTCGTCCATGTACCGGGATCTCTACTAATAGCCCATTCCCAGTATGAGCCATCGTCCTAAATTCCTAACAGTTTTAATAAATAAGTAGTAGAACCTCCCTCTTTAATATTCTCCTATGTTTCTCACCTGCTCTGTTCAAAGCAGCCTCAGAGAAAACATTTTCAATTTCTGGTCTTGTACATCTTTTCCTTCTTCTTGCACTTTGATCTTTTTCTTTCTCCTACTTTCTATTAAGCAGAAACTACTCTACTATTTCATCTTATGCTTGTTCTGCTTTCGATTGCCGCCTTCCTCCCTTCTCATTCTGATAGATTTTGCGATGGTAATGGAGAAAGAAGCTGCCAAATCAAGAGAAGCTCGGAGGTCAATCATATGGGCAAACAATATGGATTTTTATAAAAATAATCAAATTTACCAATTTACCCTTGATTTTTAACTATTATAACACGTGCTAATTAATGGTGCAGCGCACCAATCATAAGAAATGATTTGTGGCCACAAATCACAAATAGCTTTTCACTAATTTGTGATTTGTGATTTATTCTGATTTATCATAAATAAAAATAAATACAATAAATTATACCAAACAACTGAAAAAAAATAAATACAAATAGAAATCAAACCAAAGAGAGCCTTAGTTAACAGTTTACTTGGTTTAGGACTTTCCTGTTCAAATAGGCTTCTAAGTTTCATAGATATATAAACAGATATGTATCCAACCCTGGAGGCCACAACTTTCATTATTGAGTCAATCAATTTCTCATTCCCCCCCCCCCCCCACCATGTGTATAAATTGTGAGCTTGGATAGATTTCCTGCAACTTTTAAGGTGATTCCTCAGAATTTGATTGGTGGATTCTCTATTAGCTCTGTTCTTTCCTATTCTCTCCTTCAAGTTCCAGCTACTATCTTTGAAGTTCAGAAGCCATTCTATTATCTACAGTAATAATTTATCAGATCAAAACTTTATTTAATTCAGGAATTAGATTGTTCGAATTTTAATTATATTCTTTTGCTATTCTGCTAATTCAAGAAATCTTAAAACTGGTATTCTTTTTGTTATTATGCTTTTAGCTATGTTTGCTTTCAAATATGGGAAACACAATGGCAACATGATTATTTCTCTCTGGGTCACAAGAGCTGGCAGTTTGGATAGGATAAAGGTTGCCTTTGCCATCATTTGGTGTGCATGGAAGAAGAAAATAATTGGATATTTGAAGACAGTAAAAGATTAATTTTTATTTCAGGTTGTCATCTACCATGTGGACAATTGAAGAACAAAATTATATTTAAACTTGAAAGACATAATAAGCAAGTAAAAAAATGTCTTTATCATGTTCTCTTCAAATAGAATAAGCAATAACATGTAGCACAAACAAGAGGACT
The DNA here is from genome assembly GCF_013358625.1 of Macadamia integrifolia. Classification (NCBI taxonomy): domain Eukaryota; kingdom Viridiplantae; phylum Streptophyta; class Magnoliopsida; order Proteales; family Proteaceae; genus Macadamia; species Macadamia integrifolia. The sequence continues at coordinate 4,157,430 of NC_056566.1, forward strand.
GGAAAATAATTAAATCTTTAATTGCTGCTCAACCTAGAGTATCAGTTCAAACTCCAGACCACTCTGTTCTTGTTTATCCAATGAGACTTCAATTAGGTCTAGGCCAAAATCCAACCGCTTAAAAGCAAGGTGGTTTGGACTTTGGATTCCAAAACTGATGTGTCATGGTGGCATGCCATGATCACTTGATTCATTTTCTTTTGAGCATGTATATCTATTTCGTATACTTTTACTTTCCAAAAAGCATGACAATAATACACTTGAAATGGGAATGGCTGATTATGGCATACGGCTGGTGGTTCAAAGAGGCTTCCATGGATCAATTTTACAGTTCCATTTGTGACATTCTTATAAGATCCTTTGTTGCTCTAAGTACTCCATACGCAATTACCTTAACTGAATGCCTATGCCAACTCAAACAATTACAGCTAGCCTCTTCTATTTCCTTCTCATCTCCCAACATATATTAATCATGCTCAAAAGCAATTCACTTTAGCCTCATGCACCCTGCTTACATTTGATCATTCAAATATCACTTTTTTGGCCTTCTAAAAACTAGGAACCACATCTTTGAATATACTCCTGAACAAGCTTTGCAAATGATGAGGACTTGATCTCTAGCAATTTTGTTGGGGCATCATATTCCAGTACAATGCCTGCTTAAGATAAAGAAAACAAGCCAATCTGATTAGGCAACCAAAAAAGGATGAGAAGACATATTACCAAACTCAAATTAGTCCATCTGATTTGGGTGCAATAATTACTGGCTACTAACCATTATCCAGAAGGAGGACCATATCGGTATCAAGAATTGATGTTATTCTATGTGCAATTGTGATGACAGTAGACCCTGAGAAGTGTTCCCTAAGCGTTTGCTGAATTAGATAGTCAGTTTTAGTATCCACTGATGCAGTAGCTTCATCGAGTATTAACACTTTGCTCCTCTTGAGCAATACCCGCCCTAAACTGACTAGCTGCCTTTGTCCCATGCTCCAATTCTCTCCATTCTCAGTCACTATGGTAAATCACATGAAAATGGGTTAGCTATTTAGGATCTTTTTTTCATTAACTTTTGTTCCCTCCTTTTTTGTTAAAAAAGGGGTTGGGGGATTGGGAGGTTGGTTGTCTACTAGAAGTTGGATATATCAAAAAATAAGAATTTTGGAAGGATGTGCACTCATGTATGGTTAAATTTATGGTGAAAAACTTTGGTGTAGAGTGAATGAGAGAAGAAACCAACCTGTAGAATCAAGCTTCCCTTCCTTATTTCTGACTTCATCACCAAGCTGGCATTTGTCTAAAGCCTAAAACAACAAAAATGCTTATGTCAACTCATCACCTTTCTTGATTCATCCAATTGAACCCACACTCAAAGGAGGACCACAAGTTCGGGGCTCGACGAAACAGAAAGTATCAGCAATACCAAGTGGAAATGGAAAATGGAGCAGTAAAGAGAATGGACTTCTAAGGTCCCAACTAAGAGATCTCTTAGGCCAAACTAGCCTAAAGATTATCTAATTCATCCAATGAAATGATTTCAATATCATAGCGTAAAGGATTAAAAAAATTGAACAAATATAAATAAATAAAAGAATGTGACCATGAGAAAGGAGTTCGTAGAACATCATTTTCCAACTTGTCAATTGTGATGTGTTTATTTTGAGTGTAAATCATCAGTAAGGAGATATGTCCATCCTAGTTTTGTCCCTTATTAAATATTATTCATCAATTGAAAATAAAACTCACCTCCCATATTTGTTCGTCAGTGTACTCTTCAAGTGGGTCAAGGTTGTTTCTTAGAGTTCCCTCAAACATTGTCGGCTCTTGTGGGATGATGCTCAATCTTGACCGCAAGTCATGAAGGCCAATCTTGGAGATGTTTATACCATCTATCCAAATCTGACCGGCTGCAGGTTCAAGCACACGGAAGAGAGTCTGTACGAGCGTTGATTTCCCACTTCCCGTGCGCCCAACGATGCCAATCTTCATCCCTCCAGGGAAAGTGCAAGTGAGACCTTGCAAGACAAGAGGATGGTGTGGAGCATACCTGACCTACATACATATTAACCAATCAAATCATCAAGCTTAGCAGAATTTCATAAGACCAAGAATAGTTGTCCAACAACATTACTGACATCATCATCATGACCTAGTCTATTTTATTCTACCAACATAGGTAAACAAGAGATAAAGACTTGAGAAATCTAGATTGGGGACTACCTTCAGGTCAATAATGTCAACTTTCCCTTGTGAAGGCCATTCATGACCTAGTCCACTTTCTTCTATCAACAAAGGGGGTTCACTAGGGATGCAAGTGTACTGCAACATTCTCTCAACAGATATCATTTTATTCTCAAGTATGCTAAGATCCCATATGACCGCATGCATACTAAAACGAAGCCCATACGTGACTGCTAAACCCATGACACCTTTAACAGAGAAAAGAAAAAGAGAGAAATCATGTTTTTCATAAAAGAAATCATGTTTTTCATGTCAGCAATTAATCCTAGTTGCCCTAAAGGGTGTTTCCTCTGATATCAATTTCAATTTTTTACCAGGTTTGAGTACTTCTTTAGGCATTGAGATCAAGAAAACCAAAGAGATGACATATGTGATGGATGTCAGTATATCCATGCGGAAGAATAACCACTCCATTGCACCAGAGAGATGAAATTTGGGCCGGGAATACCTATCCACCAGTTTGAGGTTTGTATCCATAAACCTCTCTTCTTGATCAAAGCACCTGATGGTGGTTGAACCTAAACTAGATTCAGCAAAATGTTGTATAATTGGAGCTTGACATACTCTGGCTAGCCGTGAAAGTTCTTGTGCCGCAGCTATGTAGTATTTCTACATGTCAAGATTCATAAAATAGGAAATTAGGTACAACGTAAAGAAATATGCAATATATAGTTAGTGAGAAAATGATACAAGCTTTTTTAAGAGGCATTTCTTAATGTGAGATGCTTACATTTAGATGGTTGACAATGACACCAACATTATAGATAAAACTTTAGGGAAATATTTTATAGGCACAGGTACTCTATAGTAGGCTACGCCCAAACACAATTTATTTATTTTTTAATTTTTTAGAAAATAAAAAATGAAAATAATCATATGTCTTGGCATAGCCGATGTTGTAGGTTCAGAAACTCTTTTCCCATATTTTATTATATTATTTGTTCTCTTTTGAATGGTTATATTTTCTATATTTAGTAGATGTCGATTGAACTATATACAAATACTTGTATGTTGACTATATCCTAATATTTCTACCCCCGAAATTCTTTAGTAAAAAAATTTATTGAACTTGAACGTAATTGTATCCGCAATTTTGTGCTTTCAATATACAATTTTATCGAATTTTTAATCATATTATCAAATTTCAAATTCAATTAATGAGAGCATGTGTTCAGATCTAAATTTTTGCTAAAACTAAATTTGTTAATGATGGACTGGAAATATGGCCTTATTCATTGTTGTCAAAAGCACACAATGTGTAGTTTAATGGGATAAAAAAAAAGTTGTGTAATGCCTGCCTAGGTACTTCATTTGGTTTAAGTGCAATGCTTTTGCATGCTTATAGCATAATGTGTAGCCCATGTTGCTTCACTTAGGAAAGAAAGAGGGATGTGAAGGAAAGATGGAAAAAATAATGAAAAGGAAGCAAGAAGACAACTTTTCCATTGAAAATTATTAAGTAATTAATCAGCACCATTTCCTTGGTGGTCCACCTATTTAGTCTTCTTAATTCCCAAATATTTGGCACATTATAGACCTATTGGGGCTCAAACTTTGTCAATATGGGTTGTCCAAATCATCAACCATCCATCTATCAAATTTGAACCTTGATTGGTTGAGAGTTTAACTTTCGCAACTTTGGGCAACTTCAATTCAGGCATTGAAAATCTTGGGCTAAAAGTTAAAACATAGTGGCCATACAATGAAGATTGGATATAAAACTTGACACATGACTAGGCCAGTTGGGGAACAACTATGTAATGGCTGGTTTGACTAAAGCAATCCACAAGACCCGAAATTGTTGTACGGTTGTACCACTAAGACAAAGCTTGTAGTTAGGCCTTGCCAAGGTTCTAAATATTGGGTTTTAACCTTGGCTGAAACCGAAATTTTGGTCGAAATTTTTGAAACCTGGTCGAAACCAGGTATTTTGAGGCGAAGTTCAATGGAGTGGTCAAAACTAGCCAAAATTAGGCTGGTCAAAATTGGTAAAAAATCAGTATTTTCAGTCGAAACTTGTCAAAACCGCCGAAATGTGCGAAATATCATTGAAACCAATTATATTTTTGGTTTTGACCACGGTTTCGTCTTAGTCCATGCCAAAATTGTGAAATTTCGATTGAAATTGCATGTTTAGACTGAGATTTCAAACCATGTGCCTTGCAATGGGAATTTTGCTTTAATCCTTAATATTTGTTAGTTATTTAGAATTATTTTACTAACTTTCCATTTACTAATCAAAATTGTTTACCAATTTATATTATTTAAATTATTTACTCATTTATTTTTACAATTATAAATGATTTATTATTTAGCTAGTGCAAAAATGAGAAATTATTTGTTAATTTATTATTATTAACTTTTGTTAATTATTGACTTATTTTTTGTATGAGCTCCAATGCGATGGAGGTACGAATAGAACTAATAGGCCATAAAAATTTTATTAATACATGTCTAGAACATTTTATGCATATAAAAAATGCAGCCATGTCGCTTCAGGTGCACTTTGCGTTTTGACAATTTTGGCCTATTTGGTCCTTTCTTCTCAAAAAATGGTAAGCGAAAGACTATTGTTTTGCATTAATTTTACATAAAATGTGTGATGGTTGGATTTCTTATATATATTCTTTATAAAATTAAGAAGAATAGTAAAGCTTAAATCACCACTTTCACACCCAAGTATATATATTTTCTTATTTACCAAAAAAAAAAGTATATGTACTTTCACAACTACCAATTTTTACGTGAATGAAGAAAATTCTGAATTCATTAATCAAATAAAAGGTTGCACCAACTTGTGTTAGTCCTGTTATTTATGGGGAAAATATGATTGAGCTTAATTTGAAATTCTAATTGTGAGAAGTGAAAGTGGTTATGGAATTACCTGGTACCAGATGCATGCCGCTATCATCGGAATAAAAACTATTAACATTTGCCATGCAACCTGTGACATTACTGCAGCAGTTCCGATAAATCCTATGATTGAGATAAGAAGTTCTTCAATTTGATGTGGAATAGAGGTATCAATTGCACTTTGATCTATGGATGCCTGTATAGAAAAATAGAGTTTATTTACAATTAATATTATATTTAACTTTTGTGGTAATCAAATAATATCATTTGGATTCTTAGAGTAAATATGCATATTTACTTACCCGATTTAAAATCCTTCCACTTGGGGTAGAATCAAAAACTGACAAGGGAGCACGAAAAATGCAAAAATGCATTTTGTTGAAGAGCGTTGTGGCTGTCTTATATCCAACGGTTACAGTGAGCATGGACCTTATAAGTATACAAAGAGAACTTCCAAGGGTTAAAGCAACATAAACACAGATGAGAGTGGATTCTCTAACATAAGATCTCATATCCCTTGAAACGGGAGTAGCCAACACCATCCAATAACTACTAACAATTAGGAGAAGCTGAAAAAGAATTTGTGCCAACAATATCAATGGTACAAAAGCCCCTTTATATGCTGTAGTAAAATACTTCCAGTAGACTGAAATACTAACTCCACCATTTTCTCTCTTTTCTTCTTGGACAAGTTGTCCTTCTGACCCAACGGGTTTTTCTATTTTGTAGTTTTCGGGTTCGATTTCCTTATCATCTTGAATAGACTTCTCGCTACATATTATAATACTATCTTCCTTACCATTAGTTATATTATCCAAACAAGTTCCACGCTTGACAGAATTGAGGCTTGCCAAAGCTTTCTTATGTGCATCCACTATTTCCATAAAATCAGTTCCTGAACTAAGAATTTCGTCGTACTTTCCTGCTTGAGTAATCCTTCCATTTCTCATAACCTGCCAAACAAAAGAAGATATATAATCTCTCAAACCAGGTCAATGGACTTGAAGCCAGGAAAGGAAGATGGCATATCTCACCAGGATAAGATCAGCGGAAGATAAAAACTCTACTTGGTGGGTAACATATATTACTGTTTTTGAACCCATAAGTCCCAGCAAACACTCCTGTCACAAAGCTTAGATATCGACATTTAGGCACTTAGAAATAATTTTCAATTACTTAAGGAGCCAATTATACAACTTTTCATAATGATAAACAACATCAAACCATAGGTGTTATGCAAGAACATGCATTACTTGATATCATGTATATCTATGTCTTGTTTGTTTGGATAACCATGGTTTTATTTATTTTTAGATCAATATTTATGTTATACTCGTTTTTTGGTCGACAAAATTGTGATGTAAACAATATGATGTATAGCTTCAAGACAATTTCATGAAGGAGAGGTTTTGAAGTAGAAGCCAAGAGTAACTACCTTGAAAAGATGAGTTCCTGTGTGAGCATCCACAGCACTAAAGGGATCATCGAGTAGATAAATATCAGCATCATAGTATAAAGCACGTGCAATCTGGATTCTTTGCTTCTGTCCACCACTCAAGTTTATCCCCCTCTCCCCTATGATGGTCTGGTCCCCAAAGGCACATAATTCTAGATCCTTCTTCAATGAACATGCTTCGAGGATCATCTCATATTTTTCTATGTCCATCTCCTTACCAAATAATATATTGTCTACTATTTTTCCACTTTGTATCCAAGGTGATTGTGCAACATAGGCCTTTGTCCCATTCAACTTAATGGTTCCAGATACCTTTGGCACTTCCCCCAATATGCATGAAAGTAGACTTGACTTGCCTGACCCAATAGAACCACAAATAGCCACTCTCATACCATGATACACTCGGAAATTAAGATCTTTTAATGTGAGATTGGGGGAATCAAGGTCCCAAGAGAAATTTCCCTTAACCATCTCGACTGCTACCTCAACACTATCTCTTGGAATCTTCTGTACTATATTTGGATGGTCATCGAGATTGATGAATGAAGCTAACCTATCAAGGGAAACTTTAGTCTGAACTACCATGGAGATTAAGTCTGGAAGAATATATATGGGCCCTTGCAATATCTCAAATGTTGCAATTGCAGACAGAATGTTCCCTGACTCTAGCGGAATTCCCATAAGGATACAAAAAGCAAAAGTAACCATGGATACAAACATGGGAGCAGACAAGTAGACAAAGGAAGTCATAGTTAACGTATAAAGTAACTTTTTTAACCATCTTGTTTCAAAGGTCCTGAGCTCAATTATCTTGGCTAAGAACTTCATCTCCCAGCCTTGGAGCTTGAGAATCTTTATATTCCGCAGAGCCTCAGATGTCACCTTCATCCTTCGATCCTTTGAATCCATCAATCCTACCTGATATCTCTCTTGTAGTCTTCCAAGTGGAACATTTGCACTTAGCAAAATCACTGTGGAAACAAAAGCTACAAGTGAAGCAAGCCCAAGGCTCTTGTACAAGATCAAGAATGCTAGAATAAATTGAAGAGGCACTATCCATATATCGTGCAAGTACCAACTGAAAAGGCCAGTTCTCTCGATATCAACACTAATCAAATTGGTGTTCTCCCCACTGGTGTGGCCCTGTTTTGATTGGCTTGAAAGCCTAAGACCCTTCTTATAGATTATTGCAAACAAGGCGACACGGACCTTAATTGCCATCTTTCTCAATAAAAAGGATAAGTGCCTATCTGAGAGGCACCTTATAAGCTTTGAAAGAAAGAAAATAAATACTAGCATATAGCCTTTATATTTTAGCTGGTGGCGGCTATTGAGATATTGGACAAAGGCTTTAATAAGGTATGGTCCTACATAAGAAGCCATTGTGCATACAATGGAATATAGAGCCGTCCATACAATTTCTTTCCACATGGAGAGAATCAATATCTTCCCCAGCTTGAGTGTGCTTACCTGACCACCATTACCATTGTCGCCACAAGCATCACATTCAAGTTTTTCTCTAAAACGAGCAAAGACCACATTAGCACTATCACACTTGGCAAGTTGAGGAACATCTTCAAGCTCCAATGTTTTTTTATACCCGAGTGCAAGCAAAGGATCCATCCAAGAAAAAGTAAAAATACTAAGAAGATTTGCATTTGCATAAGGAGTTACACTCTCGCCACCAACACTTGATCCTTGTCCGTTGTCACCATTGTTTCGACTAGGACTAATTTTCAAAAGGGGATCCAAAATATGGATTTCTTCTCCTTCTTGCTCCCTGCCAAACAACCCAGCATAACAAAAGAACAAAGTAGCAATAATGGATACAATATCGGAGACCCATAGTAGGAATGGTAAGCACAATTGTTTCCAATACAAACCAAGGTGTATAAAAAGATATGAGCAAGACATTAGGAAGTAGAAGGCACACCAAATCCTTAATACAGTGGGGAATTTGCGCTCACTTGAATGAGAAAACTGAATGTGCAAATAAGCAGAGATCACAAACCAAGTGAGTGCTCTGAATGCAAAATCTAATTGGGCAACAAACTTTTGATCAGACCAATCATGCCTGTACCCAGACAGGTAGTTTAACAAGCATAGTAGAAGATCACATAAAGATAGGCCTATGCAAGATATAAAGGCTGACCAATAGTATAAAAAGTACGTATTCTTTAACCATGGTTTTGAATTTTCAAGGGTAGGCATCATACGCCTCTGATGAGCCCAGGAAATGGATAAAACGAATAACATAATTAGGTGTGAAGAAGCAGAAAACTCATGTAGGAAAATGGTTGTAGAAGGCTGCGAAAAGATAATCCCGATTTTCATATCATTCTTTGATTCTTCAAAAGCATCCATGTTTGCAAAAAGGTGGCTTACTTCAGGTCAGTTCAATACAGATCTTATCAGCTTTACCACATTTTGAATTGATTCAAACCCATTTGCAAAAATGTTTTGGAAACTCTAGCATCTAACTGCCAAACAATTCCATCTTATGTGTCCCTGAAAGAATTAGACCAATGTTGGGAGTCTCAATATCGATGTCACATTTAGATGTAGTTGAACCTGTTGATAAATAGACACAACAAAAATCATTTGAAAATATATAAAGAGCAAGAGAATAATCAATTAATAAAAAAAATTCATAGAAAAATCGTGAATGGAAGAAACTGCAGTTATATATGATTAAGTCCGTCCCTGTTTAATTAAGAACATCAATAGAGGTAATAGAAACTTAGTAATATTCGATGAAATAAACCAGTATAGAAACTTAGTAATATTACTCAGTAGATATTTTAGAATTAACATGTTGGAGAAAAATGGAAGGAATGAGGAAGAATTTATTATCATAAGAACACCAAGTTATGCATTGCAGTGGATTCAGGAGCAAAATGAAAAACTGAACTTTCAAAATAGCAGATCCATATACGAAATTCCAAGTGATGTAACAATAAAAACAACATCAGAAATATCATTAAACTGTGATTAGAACTATAAATGTTGACCTACAATAGCATTTTCTACAAAAAACCTTGCCAAACCATAAATGGCAACTTGAAAATCATCAAATGGGGGGGGGGTGGATGCTGGTGAGACGATACTGCAACTAACTATGCTCAACCTGAGTTTATCTATTAATCAATCATCGCTTGAGATTCACCATATTAATTGACTCGTGTCAATACATTTCATATGATCAAATACAAATTCAGTTATTATGTACAATAACTACATTCTTAGAGCACTAGTTACACTTCACCACTCCTAAATTATGGCATAGATTATGCAAGATGACTAGTAGAACTCTACTACACTTGCATAAGTCAAACTTTGTAACAAGACTAACCTAAAGTCTATTCTATCACATCAGACAACAATGAAAGTCGTGATGTATGATAGTTATGGATAAGTCACCTGAATCCTGTCGGTTATTGACCAAATTGTTCAAATGAACGGCCACCACAAATCAGAGATTAATTTAGAAAACAATTATGTCACAATGAAAAATGTATCAAAATTTAATTAAGGCTAAACAAGGAGGGATGTAATAAAATAAAGCCAGTACTTTATGACCACTATATATGGCATATCTAAATTCTTAGGCAGCAAGCCAATCAACCTGTATGATTAAGTTTCCTTTGAAACTATGGAGGAAACTGTGAAAGAAAAATGAATAGTTCAAATGACAAGTGCTTTAATGGTGAAACCTCTGGTTAACTACAATTCTTATAATCACAAAGACGTAGATCTTGATCAGTGCAAGATGATAAAACTCTGTTATTTTCTATAATTTTACATAAATTGTGATGAAATCAAAGGAAAATTATATAGGATTAAGAAAAAGACAAACTATTTATTGAAATGCTAACTATTTATACTACTTGGTATGTTAAGCATGTTTTTTTTTTTTAATTCCAAAAGCATGGTCATATACAAAAGAAAACATATCTTCTTTATTTAAAAATAAATTAATTAATTAAAAAAAAAAAAAAACCCTCATTCTAATTCTTTAACCACTTGAGGTTTAGCCAATTCACTTACACTTACTTCCTAACCCGCTTACTTATCCATGTGACCTCCCCCATTCTCCTTTACAATCTCTCTCTCTCTCTCTCTCTCTCATATGCTGTACTACACATGCACACTTTTAGTTCTTCGTAAATTGAAAGGGAAAATCGTTAGGCATTAATGACTCAAAATGTCTCTTGCCCTTTAGGGCCTTTATATGTATATATATATATTTCAGTATGGACTTTGTAACTCACATAATATGTAAGGGATGCTGCACATGTTTCCAATATGTCATCCACTAGATTTTGGCATCAAGAACCCCATAAATAGGGGGATGACCAACAACTAACTGGCTGTGTGACACTTTTATGTGAAATTATTTTTGTCTTTGTGTAAGTTGTCTAGGGTTTAACTAAGAGAGGAAGGGGAGAGTAGAATAAAGAGCCATAAACTGTTTCCTTAGGGGATCTCTTTTGCTATCTGATTGATTAGAAGAGTTGGTTCTTCAATGCTGAACCCAACTTTAGTTTTTGACTCCCGCCTTATTGTGTTTTTCATAAATGAAATGGAATATTGAAGGATAGAAAATTACTTCAACTTCAAAATTTAGGATGTTGTTTCCCATAAAAGTGGTGGTGTCTTGATAATTGACATGGTATGCACCCATTGGTGATATCAACTCTATCATAACATTGTATTCTTCCTTTCACTTAGATTGTATTCTTCCTTTCACTTAGGTCTCAATTGTACCCGTATATTTTCCTTGTCTTGTTCAATAAAAGAAATGACAAATGGTAGAAAAATATAAATCTAAAATGAAAAGGAAACAAGCCAATGAAGAAGTTATGGAGCTCTTTTTGCCTCATTTGTAGTGGAAAAGGATGAGAAAAAGAGAAAGAGTTTCATGAGAGAGAAACAATTCAGACTGGAAGCCCAATCCAGTTAGAGGACACCATTTGAAATTCTCAGTGATTAACCCTTCTTGGAAGGTTTGTCTAGTTGCGAGGGAAATAAGGGTAAGGAAAGTGAAATCAAATCAAAACTAAAATGGGAACTTTTCATAATCATTACCTAACATGAATATGTAACTAACTCCAAATCATATGTTTACCAAAAGCAAAAGAAAACTCAAAATCATTCCAAATATGGTTATTGAAATTTACTTTGCAATCAAATCCCTAAAATGTGATGATTAGAAGAGTTGGATCTACGATGCTGAACCAAATTTAGCTTTTGACTTTGATAGGACATCTTATATCGCCTTATTATGTTTTTCATCAATGGAATGAAATATGGAAGGTTTGAAACTACTTCCATTTCCAAATTTTGAATGTTGTTTTCCCAAAAAAGTGGTGGTATCTTGATAGTTGAAATGCCTGGCATCCATTAGGGATATCAACTCCATCATGACATTGGATTATTTTGTTTCACTTGGGTCTCAATTGTGCCCAAACATGCTTCTTTGCCGTGCTTAATAAAAATGAGGTAGAAAGATATAAAACAAGTTTTAGATAATCCCAATGGAAACAACGAAAAAGCAAAGTGATGCAATTCCAGATGGCATCGAGGAGTTCATAAAGTCTCAAAGAGCACACCCTAAGGAGATCTGATGTTCAAGCCGCATCAAGGCTAGAAACAGTGGGGCACAACCTGAGAATTGAGATGCATCCCAGTTGATTTGCTTTGCAAAATTTCACAGATTTGCTTCCATTCTTTTGTTGTTACTTCATACCCAAAGCTGTACTTTCCTTCCTCGATGTATTGGGATTCTTCGGGGGATTGCTTAGTTACTATTTTTCTAGTTTCATTATTACTATTTCCTGTTTTAAATTATTTCTTTTGTTTATTTCTTCCTGTTTAGTTATTTCTTTTTTCTGTAATTGATCTCAGCCATAGGATCAATAGGGGTAGAGGCTTGAGATTGGGGTTTCTTTTCCTTTAAATATAGAACGGTGATGTACACTTTAGCTACTTAAATATTCAAATTAAGTATTAGACCATTATGTGCTTTGAAGCCTAGAAGAGCTTATCCCCAATCCTGGAAGAGCTCACCTTGTTCTTTTCTTTTCTGAGTTCTTTGATTGCATCGTGGTTTCCATCATTTGGTATTAGAGCTGGCTGGAGATCTGCTATGGAACCCAGGCGTAGAGGGGGCCACACATCTCTAGTTTTAACGATCAACCTCAAAAAAGAGAATGAGTAGCTTTGGCAATAAGTTGTCAAAAGTGAGTCGAGCAATGGAAGCGAAGAGAACTACCTCATGATGTAACCCAGCTGAAAAAGTTTTTTAGGAGTACGAGTCATCTTTGTCGGGGAGTCTATGGTTTGTTAGTGGATGGAAGAATCATCACAACAGGTCACTAGGATAATATTCGCCAGGATGGGATTGAGGTATGAGAACCGGCATCCCTGAGTTCACAGGTTTGGTCTCAATAGACGTAGTTGTGGACGGGTTCATCATTGTCAATGAGGTGTTCAAGTATCAAGAAGTACATGAGAAGAGGTGTTGTGGAGCTACGTAGCAAGGCAACAGTATGGTGAAGATGAGAAAACCAGCTACGCTAAAATGCCAACAAAGCCCCAATAACGAGTTGGAGGAAAATGGAGGAAAAGCTATGAAATGCCTTTCTGCCTAGCAATTACAAATGGGATCCCTACCAATGATTCCAAACACTGAGTGTTGTAGATCAGTATACTGAGGAATTTAATGAGTTGGTTGTTTGTAAATATGTTTAGGAACCAGAAGAACAACTCCTAACCAAAATACCTGAGGGTTTACATCTATATATTCAGGACGTTGTGGATACATTGGACCTCAGTGAAGCACATCAACTAGTCATGAAGGTGGAATTTCATGGTCATGAAGACAACCTCAAAATCCGATGGGTGCATCCCACCGTGTGGTAATAGGGTAACTCATCTGCTGTACAAGCACGGGTTCACAACCCCAAAAGTCATGAGGTAGCCACCTAGATCAGCCACCATCTACCAACCAAATACCACCTCCCCATCCATAGGGATTTGGTGGTTTGCTTGTGCTGAGTATGGTCATCCTTTGGCTAATTGCGATTCTGCTAAAGCCAACCAGTTGGGAGAGGCTTGTTAGTAGAGACGAGAGCAAATGAGGACGGTGAGCTAATATCCGAACCTGAAGGAGAGCAACAATTTGACAGCCAAGGTAAAGGAGATGATGAGCAAATTTTACGTGTAGATACAAGAGAGTTATTGATGGTATGATAGGTTTCCCTCACCCTACTGCAGGAGCCTGAAGATAGGTGGCTACGGAACAGTATTTCACTCTGCTTGGATTGTTTCTGGGAAGGTGTGTTAGCTGATTGTTAATTCCAATTTTTTGTGAAACATCATCTCAGAAGCTTCAAGTGGAAGTTAAGGATCATCCCACACCCTACAAAATGACGTCGTTTAAATGAGGTATTGAGGTAACAATGTCAAAATGATGCATGGTGATGTAAATAAGTCGCTTGGGCTTATTTTATTGCAAATAAGCCTTGGGTTGTGTTATATATGTGTTGGGCCTTTGATCCCATAGATTTTCTTTGAAATGAGCCACTTTAATGGGCCTAAAATATGGGTGGAAGGTAGAAAAATAAGATTTAATTCAATAGTTTAGTTAGTTGTTATTTAATTCAATAAAGGCCCATTAGGCCATTGGTCAGTTGTAAAGTCTTATATGGACTATTAGTTAGTTAGTCCTACTCCATGTTGGAGTCATAAAGTCAAGTCTTGGTCCTATTTTGAATTCCTAGTTGTAGTAGGAGTGTCTAGTCCTATTGGGAAACTAGCTTTTAGTAGTAGTTTGATTGCTATTCTGCTCTCTATAAATAGAGGAGTCTATGTACTTATAATTGGATATTTGAATGAATAAATTATTGAGTGATTACTCTTTAGCTACAAAAACTGTTATTGAGAGGTGAGATGCCTAAACTTTTGAAGGGTGTGATACCCAAAACCTGAGGGGTGAGATATCTATTCCTTTATTTTCTTTCACCGTTCTCAACCCTCCATCAATTCTTCTTTTTCTATTTTTATTTTCTGTTTATTGTTATTAGAAGTTCAAACCTGTTAAAGCATACAAAATCAGAATCAGCCAGCCAAGGAGTTCTTGTTCTTGAAGCCAATCGACCCTTATTGTTGCCCAAGTTTGAGATCTGATCTGTAGATCCTTTGGAGGACTGGTTTTATACTCTAAGAAGATCAATCGATCCTCTCTTAAAGGTTATTTGAAGAAGACAAGTTGCTGTTCCTGCAGAATTCTTCACATTCTCTCTCCTAGGTATGAAAATCAAGAAAGCGTATAACTCCATAACCAGCCGTTAGAAGCCCTTCATATTTGGGGGTTTTTGTACCCTCCCTAGGGACTATCTACACCCAAAAGTGCAGCTCAATCGGACTCCCACAAACCTGACCGCACCTTTCTTTCTCCAGCTCTATAGAAGGTCTTTCTCTCTCCTATCGGGTTGGGTTTTGGGCTGGTTTTCTCCTATATTGTATCCTTAGGGGTTTGTTTGATGGTATTATTTCTTTGTTTCTTGCTTCTATTTGTATTGTTTGGGGTTATAAACTGCGGAGTTAGTTATTTGTAATCTACTCCTGCATTACATGGTTTCCTTTTCCATTGCGTCTACATACTATGACAAGGTGTGGTGTGATGTTATCATACTTGGCTGCCCATGGCAGCTTGACCATAGGATGATTAGCGATGGGTATAGAAATACCTATGCTTTTGTGTATGATGGTATAAAAATTACTTTAGCACCATCCAAGGAGTCTATAAAGGCCACCGTTTCTGAGGGTTCTTCCTCTAATTTACTCACGCTACATGATTTATGGGATGCCTTGGAGAGTGCTGACTTAGCATTTGTGTTGTTAAATAAGACAGACAATAGTGGCTGTTCTCTTATTATTCTTGGAGAGGTTAAACCTCTTTTGACCAAATTCCATGATGTATTTCCCTCGGACCTTCCACTAGGCCTACCCCCAATGAGGGATATACAACACCAGATTGTTTTGGTGCAGGTAGCTTCGTTGCCAAATTTATCTCACTACAGGCTAAGCCCTACAGAACATGAGGAATTGCAACAAAAATTTTCTGAGTTGTTGGACAAGGCTGTATCAGAGTCTCAGTCCTTGTGCCATACACACACTATTTGTTCCTAAGAAGAATGGTAAGTGGCGTATGATCATCGATGGTAGAGCGATTAATAAGTCACTATTAAATATTACTTTCCTATTCTGAGGTTGGATGATTCGTTGGACCAATTGTTGGGCGATACACTACTTTCTCTAAACTGGATCTCAGGAGTGGCTGTCATCAGATCAGAATCAAAGCTGGAGATGAATGGAAGACAGCATTTAAGATGTGAGATGATTTGTACTAGTGGCTAGTTATGCCATTTGGATTAATCTAAGATGATCACAGTTGTCAAATATTTTTTTTCTGGGGAGGTTTGTTGTTGTTTACTTGGTGACAATGTTATTTATAGTTAAATTATTAATAATCATTTACAACACTTTGATGAGATGCTGACAGCTTTAGGCAAGGTAAGTGTCTACACCGTGACTGAGAAAGCTACTTCTTGGTGACTCAAATTCTATTCTTCTGATATGTGGTTTCTGGCTACAGTATCTCTGTGGACAAGTCTAAAATCAAGTGATTCAAGATCAGCTTACTACTACCAATATTCATGGGGTTCACAGTTTTCATGGCCTGGCTTCTTTTTATCGAAGGTTTATTTCTCATTTTAGCACTTTTGCTGCCCCTCACTGCTCATATAAGGAAGGGGGCATTCAAATGGACTTCTGTAGCACAGGAAAGTTTTGAGCAGCTGAAGATGAAGTTGAGTACTCCACTTCTCCTTGCACTACCCAACTTCGATATTGTGTTCAAGGAGCACTGTGACGCATTTGAGTATGGATATTAGATTGGTACTAAGCCAAGCAGGGCAACCCATAGTGTATTTCAGCAAGAAGCTCAGCGGTGCTGGACTCTGTTACAGGACCTATGACTTGGGAGTTTTATACCGTCTTTTGAACTCTTGAACATTAGAGTCAATATCTTATTCATAGGGAGTTCATTCATTATATTGACCATGAGGCACTGAGATATATTTTTGGACAGAAGAATCTTAATTCTCGCTATGGTAAATGGGCAGAATTTATTGAAAAGTTTTCTTTTGTCATCAAGCACAAAGCCGGTATTCAGAATCAGGTAATAGATGTTTCGAGTCACAAGCGCACCTTGCTTTATTCTATGCACATTATAGTACTTAACTTTGAATCTTTCCGGGAGTTGTATTTTGAGGATCCTTATTTTGCATCTATTTTAGATAAAGTAAGTTCTAAATTACACACTGATTTCACTGTTTGTGAGGATTTTTTCTTCAAAGGAAATCGTCTCTATGTATCTGATTGCTCTTAGCAACTAAACATTATTTCTGAGTTGCATCGTGAAGGAAATTTTGTTTCTGACGAGACATTGCAGTTAATAGTAGCTCGATATTTTGGCGCCATAAGAAATGAGATGTTCATCGTCTTGTGGACTGTTAACGGGTATGTGACGTTTGTCAGACTTGTAAGGGTCAAGCTACTATTGCTGGCCTTTATCTCCCATTACCCATTCCACAAGAACCATGGGAGGATATCAGCATGGATTTCGTACTCTGTTTTCCTCGAACTGTGCGACGTTTGAATTCCATATCTGCAATAAGTGTCTAAAGATTATGGTTGTCTCATATTAGGTGATTTGTTCTTTAAATATATGGAATTCCTAAGACACATTTGATCGGGATTATAAATTTCTGATACAGCTGTGGCCAATTTGGTATGATATTTCATCCTCAAACGGACCTCCAACCAGAGGTGTCGATCGTTCATTGGGGAATTTGTTGTGAAGTTTGATCGATGACAATCCTCGTTCTTGGGGAATCATTTATCTCTTGGGGAGTTCACACATAATAGTAAAATGAACCATACCACTGGTTACAACCCCATCTTCGTTGTGTATGGAAAGCAACCAACGACAGCTCTAGATCTTGCACCAATTCCTTTTTCCAGTATATTGTTCTTCAATTGCCAAATATACATGATACTGTTCAATCTTGCCTTGAGACAAGTGTGGCTGCTTTCAAGCGTGGAAGTTATCTACATCGGCTTGAAGTTACCTTCAAGCATGGTGATCATGTGTGGACTCTTTTGGCTCCAAAGCACCATCCCATGGGTACCTACAACAAGTTGAATGTTCGCAAATTGGGTCCTCTTGAAGTTGTTGAGCGTACCATCTTAAGTTGCCTTCCCACATTCAGGTGTTTGATATTTTTAATGTTGTCATTTGACTCCATATGTTGGTGATTCATTCGATGATGAGGAATGGGGTGCAAATTCGATGAAGAATTTTTTTCAAACTGTAGGAATGATGCAATCCCAACTTTGAGGAGTTCATAAAGTTGCAGACAGCAGAGACTAAGGAGATCTGATGTTCAAGCCACTTCAAGGCGTTGGCTTCAGAAACAGTAGGCACAACCTGAGATGCAACACAGCTGATTCCCTTCACCATATATCGTGGATTTTCTTTCGTTTTTGGTGTTACTTTGTCCCCAAGGCCGTGTTTTCTACTATTTGTCTTTTCTTTCATTGAATATGACAAGGAAAATATATGGGTACAATAGGAGCGTAAGTGTTCATGGGAATTGTGTGCCACTATTGATTCATGATTTCACTTTCATTCCATATAAGGTTTCAATTTTTCTATATTAAATTAGCTGCCTTGTTTCATTGATCACAAATCTTGTCATAAACCAAACTTAGTAAACGTTACAGAACCTTAATCCTGAAAACAGGAATCCCACATGGGTGTGTGTGTGTGTGAGAGAGAGAGAGAGAGAGAGAGAGAGGTGCACCTTGAGGAAGAAGCTTCGAATTATCCTGTGTTTCTATATGGCGAACGTTGACACTTCCTCAGCGAACTAACACTTTTCCCTTTGAACCTCTTCGACGAACTTGGTCCTGTGGCCTGTGCTGATATCTCATAATTCACAACTCAAACATGGGGAGCTCCTGGAGAGCAGAGGCGTATGCATGCTAGGCTCTCATAACTACCAATATCCTGAGAAATAGGAGTGGTGGGTCCATATCCTCTGAAACGCAGGTAGTACCTCAGAAATAGGAATGTAGCTGGTCTGTATATCCTCTGGAACGTGCGTACTTCCGCAGATTTAGGACAGCAGTGAGTCCGGAGCCTTTGGAACCCGGGTTCGTGAGGGTGGGGGTATGTGGAAGGGAGGCTCGTGTAAGGAAGTATTGATTATTATTATTATCTAAAAACTGTGGGGCATACATTTTCTTTTGATCTCAGGTCGTCATTTATTTGGCATAGACATTTGAAGAACAGAATTGTAATGAAACTTTAGAAGACATATTAAGCCAAAATATGTCATTATTTATCCTTCAAATAACATAAACAATAACTTGTAATTTAAACTAGAGAACTAGAAGATCAAATCTTCAAATGTAGTTCATGCTAGAGTCTTTGTCCAGACCATTGCGTTCTTATTTATCCAATGACAGACTTCAATTAGACCTGGGCCAAACCCCAACAGCTTAAAAGCTAGATGGTTTGGATTCCAAGTTGATGTATCATAGTGGCATGCCATGATCGCATGATTCACTTTCTTCTGAGCATGTATATCAACTACATATAGTTTTATTTTTTGTAAAACATGACAGTAATAGACTTGAAATAGAAAAGGCAGACTATGACATAAAGCTGGTGGTTCGGAGAGGTTTCCATGGATGAGTTTCACAGCTCCAATTGTGATATTCTCATAAGATCCATCGATGCTCTCAGTACTCCATACGCGAACATGATACCCAAATTTCCTCACAACAAAATCAATGAGATCCTCGGCAGAAGTTACACAAGTGCTTTGCTCACCTCTAATGGAGCTCTTGTCACATATCTCAAGGGTGTCTTGAATATACTCAGCCATTTTTGATTCATCCACCACCCTAAAAAGCTTCTTTAGTTCCTCAATCCGGGCAAAGGAAAATGGAATTTTTGATGCTAGAGGCCGCGGCAAAAATGATTCAAATGACATTGGGTCCCTTAGATCAGGAACGAGTATGAAACCTCCCTCTTTCACCATTGACTCTCGGAAAAATTGCAATCCCCACTGGCTAGCAACCGACAGGGGTGTTGCATTTGGAAGGTCATCATATTTCACTTTTTCACCATTCCAATGGGCTATTGGTGGCAGGGTTTCGTCATTTGTTGTCTTCTTCACCAGTGCATTTGTGGAACAAGCAATGTTAGCTTGCTTACAGAACAAACATAGGTGAGAAACCAATTCATTTTCCTCCATAAGTTTCACAAACAATGCCATTTGATGGAGGCTTAATGGAGAAGCCTTTGCAGCTAACCAATCTGGAGGGTGTGGGAGTCCAATATGCTCTTCCCAGTACTGTGAGAAGGGATTTACAGCTTGAGAACCCTACAATGTCATGAAAGAAAAACAACAACCAAATAAGAAAGATAAAACAGGAATGAACAAGAAATAACCAGGTTGAAATGAATGGATAATGGGGAAAAAATGAACATTTTGTCTTTCATACACTATAGAATGCTATTATCAGAAGTCCAAGCAGCCGAATGGGATGTGTCATGGCGGAACTAAAATAGTGAACAGAATGAATTGGGACTATGATTTTGTGGGAATGGGTTTTCTGCATGGAGAGGGGGTGTTTTTGAAGTTATATAGAAGGAAAACTTTGTGGAAACATATTCTATAATTTTCAAATTTCTTTTATAAAAAAGTGAAAACTACTCTTTTAAGGCTGCCACTAAAGAAATTTTCTCCATATTTTTGACATCTGTGATGTGGCAATTCCAACAATTGTATAATGCATTATAGTTTGGATCGGCAGCTTTCAAATTTCAAACCCAAATTGAATCTTACCCATTGTCTTTGCATTTCCCTTCTATTTTTAAATATTCATTTGTTACCCTAACTATTTCCATAAAAGTTTTCTTTCGATTGGACATTTAAAGCTAATCCAATAGGCCTCTTATGTCTTAACTTGAAATTTAAGTAGATAATCTTGAACCTTACCTGCCCAAAAAAAATTGGGGCTATACATATTTTGCAACATGGCAGTTATTTGGGTGCTGGAAGAAACTATTGCTCCAACAATACAGCTCAGTTAAAATTTAAATTTTGTGGACCTGACCTCCAGAAGATCATCCATCCATCTGCAAGGTTTTATAGCCTAATATGCTCTTTTTGGTTGAAACCCAATATGCTTTTCACATATAGAGATGTAAAGACAACCTAACTTTGATAGACTTTGGGAAACTATTAAAAATGCAAGGGTGTAGAAACCCTATCAGAGGGCCATACAAAAAAATTGCAGCACAAAATTTGAATTTTTAAACGTGGTTAAGCTGAAGTGGGACTTTCTAGTCCAAACAATCATTTTCAAATTGAGGCACTGAATATTAGGTGGATTTGGCAAAGCAAGAGATAATGATTTTTTTTTTTCCATTTAAGATAGTTAGGTTTAAATCCATTCAACTTGAACTTGTTTTTGTATGACCTTTTCAATCATGTGAGACCTAAATTTTTATAATAGATAGGCCTCACCTTACATATAAGGTAAGTTTGGAAAAGGCCTAATCTTCCTCAAGGCATCTCAACTCTATGTTGAGCTCTAACCGTAACAAAATTCACATTTTACTCCAACTACTGGAGTGCCTATGCACTTCAAAAAGTTTCCAAGGAAGATATAGAACAAGGAAAATATTAAATTCACTTTTACAATAACACCTACTGAACATAACAACTTATACAGCCGAAAATACTGTGAACTCAGACTGCGTATTTCTCTTCCCAAAAGGTAATTGCAAACAAAAACAAGAAAAAGTGACTCAAGAAAAGCTTGTTCAACAAAAAGGATCCACTCACACCTTCCCCTTTCAAAAGGTGATAGATCCTTGATTCGCTGGCATTCCTATTTGACATTCTTAACTTACTAAAAAATGAGATGTTTGAAATTTTTTGAAACAAAATCATATCAATCAAATGTTGATGTCCTTAGCTGATCAAAAAAAAAAAAAAAAAAATATATATATATATATATATTGATGTCCTAAAGCTTTATTTAATTAAGAAAATGTCTTTTTTGTAAAGAACCTAAGTCATAAATTTTCATGTGATTGGTTCTTGGACCAATTCAAATTGTCGTTCTAAGAACTAATTTTGATACTTTTACATTAAAATGCATGACTATAGAAGGAAACCATTGAGAGGAGGGAAAGCTCCGAAATTCAATCAAAGCAAGAATTGGTAAGAAATGTTTAGGTGTCCAATAGATAACACATTATTATTCAAAGAAATTTGGCAGTAGATTAATTAGATATTCTTAGCCATAGGAGAATTTTCTGTTCCTAGCAGGCTCTAGAAGGTATCAATAGACAAGTACCAAGTTTTTTAGCTTCATTTTACATATCATGCTATTGTAGAGGCATATTCATTTATGTTTTGAGAGAAAAAAAAAAAAAAAAAGAGTATGCAAAAACTGAAATCTCTCTGACAGAGATTAGTGAGAAAAAAGTTCTCCACGATGGGAAAAAAAAAAATCTACCTTGAAAACATCTAGGTGGTTTCCTACCTAGGAACGGGGATGTAAAGATAGGATGTTGAAATCTGATTGCCGCAAAATTGGGAACCAGCTGCAGACAGTCTGCTATGATAGTCTTGATGCGCCATGGACATGAAACTTCAAACACCATTGAGGAGGTTAATCACTTGGAGAGTGTGCACGGATTGATTGGTACTAACCATTAACTTAACACCTCACTATCCATCCAACCATTGTATTTTTTAGCAGCTTAACCAAAGGTGTGTTGAAACTTGACTGAACCAGCTCAATTAGTGAGTATCATTGCTTTTGGGTTTGGCTTCTTTTAAATGGAGAGCTCCAATATCTACTCATGATCACATTAATTAAAAAAGGAAAAGAAAAAAATGATACAAATTATACGGCAGAAATGGCCCAACTTGGGACAGAGCGATTAAGGGTTTGGCCTCTTTTAAATGGAGAGCTCCAATATCTACTCATGATCACATTAATTAAAAAAGGAAAAGAAAAAAATGATACAAATTATACGGCAGAAATGGCCCAACTTGGGACAGAGCGATTAAGGGTTTGGCCTCTTTTAAATGGAGAGCTCCAATATCTACTCATGATCACATTAATTAAAAAAGGAAAAGAAAAAAATGATACAAATTATACGGCAGAAAAGGCCCAACCTGGACAGAGCGATTAAGGGCTGGGTCATGGACTCAGTAATTGGTAGTGGGATTTGGGACTCGTATTGGTCTCAGCTAGGGATGTCAATCGGTTGATTAGGATCAGTTGTGATTTGGTTTTATTGAATTTGATATGATAACGAGTAAAATCAAAACATGAATTAAGAAGGGCACACTGGTTTTGATTCAGTTTCTTATTGATTTAGTCAGACTGATAAGCTTGGTCGGGTACGGAACTGAAACTCAACGGAAGCCGAAGGGGAGTATAGTTATAAAGCAAGTTTTAAGGATTGTATACAAGGTAGTCAACAAGCAAGCCTCACCTAGTAAGTCAAAGACTCCCTCGTTTTCCACAAGCCTGAAATCTCGATTACTCCTTCCTTTCTGAGGCCACATTTCCATTTGGTTATGCTATACGCTAGTACTTGTTTCGGGGGCAGGCCATAGACCTACTAAGTCGCCAGTTATATATATCTAATTTGATCAAGTGTGAAAGCCAAATGTCCTGCACATAACCACATCGATGTTGTCCATAGATCAAATAATTTTGTGGATTGGATTTCACTTGATTGTCAACGGCTCCATCACGTGTGCTCGGGGTATAAGTTCTATATAAACGTATAGGCGAATTTACACTATTTAGCTTTAGCTTCCACCAAAGGCGCCCACCAAGGGTGGCCTTTAGGCTGCTTTCAACACCTTGTCAACCCATTTACACATTTGGGTCTTTAGATCTTTAGGACAGGCAAGGAGTTCCCACATCTCATTCTTGTTCCAAGCATTCCTTGTGCTTTTTCTCTAAGCTTATGTCAAATCGAGTCCTTATCACTATCCCCAAGTAATAGATGTGACTCGTTATGGTAATGCAATGCAAGAGGTTGGAAATCAGGTTGTTTCTGATGATGAAAAGAGCTTTGATATCATGTGAAATTTATGAGAAACCCGATATTTTAAGGTCGGTAATGTTGGAAGACGACTATCAGTATCTGATGGTCAGATACCGGTATATCTTTGAAAGCTCAGACAGAAAATAAATGGACTCCTCAAAGGCTACTTAAGGCATTTTAGTGCAAACTAGACTGGAGCTATTGGATGTTACTCAGAGCTGCTATAACTTAACAACCAAAAAGCTCTGTAAATATATTCAGAAGTAAGAATATATATATATATATATATATTTTTTTAAATAAATTTTGAGTTGCTATGGGATTAGAAAAATATAAGGACATATTGCAAAATAACCATTTCTAAGTGTTTTTCTAGAAGGTTTATTTTGCAGACCAAAATGGGCACCTCAAGTCTCAAATTAATAGGGTTACAAAGATTATTCATGGAAGGAACCGCTACCTACAAGATAGCAGTATATCTAAGATATGCTTCATATCATACTCTCAAATGAGACTTGATAAATGACACTTGTATATGTTTCATATCATACTCTCAAAAAATCATATACAAGGGCATTCCCAGAATACAAGACCCCTGCCATTGCAAGGTCTGAGGAGGGTCATATATACGCAGCCTTACCCTAGCTTCATGGAGAGGCTGTTTCCCAATTTAAACCTGCGAACACTAGGTTGCAATAAAGCAACTTTACTGTTGCGCCAACTTTGGTTATAATTTTCTTCTCCGACTTTAGTTACGATAAGATTTTTCTAAACTAAAAATTGAATAAACATAAAAGAAAGCGAAAAGTGGGGGACAAAAAAAAAAAAATTGAAAAAGAAAAAGAAGCTCTTAGGCTCCCATTTTTTTGTTGCACTCTCCTTTCAGTGATGACTTGATGCCGGACAAAAATCCTTTTGTTTAACAACTCCAGAACCTCCATTTCTCTCGCTTGTTTCTATCTATCATTCTCTTAAAATTTCTCCCTTCCAAAAGTTTATAGATTACTTATTTCATCTAACATTTCTAACTTATCAAAAATTGTGATGCTAGAAATTTTTCTAATGCAAAACAAATCGATATAAAAGTCGATGTCTTGGAAATTATTTCATTATGAAGATGTCTTTTGTTTTTTATTTTTTTGGTGAAGAACCTCAGCCATACGTTTTATGAGGTTAGGATAACCTCCCACATGATTGGTAATAGAAAATTTCAAGTTACCAGTCTATGAACCAATTTTGAGACTTTCAGTTCAGAATGCATGAAGATGGTAAGAAAACTTTAAGAAGAAAACTCGAAAATTTAATCATAGGAAAAATTGATAAGAACAATTTAGACATCGCGTTGTTATTCAAGGAAGGCAAGATTGTTGGAGTAGGCCTTGTGATCTGAACTGGTGATCGATTGATGCTGGACCATTGCATTTGGACTGGCTCTGGGAGGACAGGAAGTTAGACAAGTTCTACATTTTGATTAAATATAATTCATAGAATGAAAGAAAGCACGTCATGCTAGAAATTTGAAAAACAAAACTATATTGAAACTTAAAATACATAAAAAGCAAGCCAAAATAAACCATTATTTATCCTTCAAATAGCATATTAAAAGGGAACTGGAAGAAAATCAAATCTTCAATGTTTTGCTCAACCTAGAGTCTTTGTCCAGACCATTCCATTCTCGGTTATCCAATGACATACTTCAATTAGGCCTGGGCCAAAACCCAGCAACTTAAAAGCAACATGGTTCTGATTCCAAGTTGATGTATCATAATGGCATGTCATGATCGTATGATTCACTTTCTTCCGAGCATGTATATCAACTATATATACTTTTACTTTCTGGAAAATATGGCAATAATAGACTTGAAATGGAAATGGCTGACTATGACATAAGATTGGTGATTCAGAGAGGTTTCCATGGATGAGTTTCAGGGCTTCAATTGTGACATTTTCATAAGATCCTTCGACGTTCTCAGTACTCCACATGTGTACATGGTGCCCTAATTTTTCGACAACAAAATCGATGAGATCTTCAGCTGAAGTGGCACATGTGCATTGCTCACCTCGAATGGGGCTCTCCTCACATATCTCGAGGGTGTCCCGAATATACCCATTCATGTTTGTTTCATCCACCACACCAAAAATCTTAAATAATTCATTGATCCGGACAACAGAAAATGGGATTTTTGATGCCAAAGGCCGTGGCAAGAACGATTTATATGCCATTGGATCCCTTAAATCAGGGATACGTATGAAACTTCCCTCTTTCACCATTGACTCCCGGAAATATGGCAATCCCCCTTGACTGGCAACTGACAGAGTTGTTTCATCAGGAAGACCTTCATATTTCAGCTTTAAGACATTCCATTGGGCCATTGGTGGCAAGGTTGTGTCATCCATTGTCTTCTTCACCAATGCATTTGTAGAACAAGCAATATTAGCGTGCTTACAAAATGAACCCAGGTGTGAAGCTAGTTGATTTTCCTCTATTAGTTTCATAAACATTGCCGTTTGATGGAAGCTTAATGGAGAAGCCTTTGCAACAAACCAATGTGGTGGGTGTGGAAGACCAATATGATCTTCCCAGTATTGCAAGAAGGAATTTTCAGCTTGGGAAACCTGCAATTTCATGGGAAGAAAAAAATAAAAACAAGAACAATAAATAAGCACATTGAATTGGTGGATAATAGAAACATACATCATTTTTTCTTACACTTAAGTATGCTACTATCATAAGTCCAAGCAATAGAATGGGATGTGTCATGGTGGAAGTGGAACTAAAATAGATGACAGACTAAGTTGTGTCTTTGCCTTTGTATGAATGAATAGGGATTGGGAGTGGCTGCTTGAATTTATATATAGGCAAATTTGGTAGGGGGTAGAGTTTTTTACAGTACCCTAAATGGCTAAAAGTGTTCTCTCGAATTTCCCCTATGAAAAAGTGAAGCTTTTCTCTTTTATAACTATTGTTAAAGCAAAATTCCAGTTTATTTTCAGCCCTCAATTCTGAGTCATTCTCATAAAACCAGTTTTGGTACTTACATAATTGCATTTCTTATCTGGCTAGGTCTTCTTGTAAATCTTAGCCAGCATTGAATTTTTTTTTTTTCTGGGTAGAATCTAAGAAAATCTTAAAGAACTTAACTATGGAGGGAACCCAACCCCTTAATGACAATCAATTTTATTGTTATTCAAAAATTACTGAGTACGAATGCACATCTAAGCCGTCGGGTAACTGCTCACTACGACGATCAAACGAAAGCTACCCCTCATAAAGCACAAGGAAAAGTTTAATTAATCTGGATCAATTTGCTTTATGGGTAAAGGGACCCTACTTAGCCAAACTATTTTGTTTTTTCGCAGAAACTGTGATGTTGTAATTCCAACAATTACATGATGGAGTAGAGTTTGGATCGACCACTAGTCAATTTCACAGCCAATTTGATCTTACACCCTCTTCTATTAGCATTTTGCTTCTATTTTTGACCATCCAAATCTTTTAACTATTACAAAAGTTTGATTTTCTAATGAACATTTAAGCTTTATTTTATTACATAGCCAAATCCAATAGACCCCAAACTAGACATTTAAGTAGGGAACCATGACCATACCTACCTACAAATTTGGGTCACACCTAATTTGGCATATGGCAGAAATTTTGGCACTGGAGAAAACCATGATATCTGTAACAGGCAGCTCAGTTAGAAACTTAAATTTTGTGGACTTGATTCCACATGATGATCCACCATTCGCAAGGTTTTGTCCCAAATCTACGTTCCCCAGGTACAAATAATGTCGCAAAAATTGGTAAAATGCAAATTCAACAGATTTGGAGCAACCATTGATAATGCAAGGATAGAAACCTATTTATAGTGATCCGTACAATATATATGAAGTTTGAAATTTAATTTTTACATGTGGCTAATCAGAAGTGGTACCTTTTTTTTGCTAACAACTGGTATTTAGGCCTTTGGCCCGACTATTTCCACGGGCCCATACTAATCCCACAATTGCATGGACTGTATCATACCGGGGTTAAATGAGAACTATTCAACTTTCACTGAAAGCAATGAAGAGCACTAAACACCCTCCATGTGAGTGGCCCAAGGTGTCCCTAGTGGGAGTCGAACTCAGGACGTCCGAGTTTACGATTCGTACCAAGTTCGTTGCTTATCAACTACGCTACACCCTTGGGTAATCAGAAGTGGTGCCTTATTGCCCAGACAATCAAGTCATTCAGTGTAATTTTTTCTGGCCATCCCTTTCCCCAAGGCATCTCAATTATGTTTCTAACTCTACCCACAACAAAATTCATATTTTACACTAACTATTGAATACCCTATGTAGTGAAGCAAAAGCATAAAAAAAAAAAAACTAAAACAGGTAACAACCTAATTATTAATTTTACTTTCATAATTACATCCACTAAAACAACAACATAAGAAATACTCAATCCAAAATACTGTAAACTCAAGTATTTTCCACCCATAAAGGTAATTGTAGATGAAAACAAGAAAAAAAGGACTAAGAAAAGCACAGCGAAAAGGTCCTGAGGACTTCCCCTTTAAGCGGGTTATATTGATCACATAATTCCTTTGGCATTCCTAACTTACCAAAAATTGGAAAATTAAAAAGTACATCAACCAAAAATTTGATGTTCTATACTTTTGTTTAATTAAGAATATTTTATTTTGATAAGAACCTAAGCCTTACATTTTTTAAGTTGAAATAACTTTCCATGTGGTTGGCTATAGCAATTATATAAATTTCCACTTTAGAAACCAGTTTTGAGACTTTCGGGTAGAAAGCATGACCACGGTAGGAAAACTTTGAGAGGTGGAGAAACTCAGAAAATCAATAACAAAAAGAATTGGTAAGAACAATTTAGGCATAGAAAATATAAAACAACTGTTATTAAAAGAAATTTTGGCAATAGATATTGATATGTCTAATGTAGCATTAGACCAAATTTTCTATTTTTAAAGCTTGATAAGATTCTTTACTAGGTGCTCTACTAGTGGCTCTAGAGGGTATCTCTAGACTATCACCAAGTCTTGCCACATGGAAGGCTGATGTGCTAATTTCAAATGTATGAATATTTAGAGAATCTTTTAGGGTGGCCACATCTAGTTTTAGACTTTGATTCAACATATAACCGGCACCAAGTGTTGCACATGGAAGGATGATGTGACAATTTCAAACATATTGTGTTTAGAAAATCCTCTAAGATGGCTACATATCAACCAAGTCAAATTTTAGACTCAGATTCAACTTAATAACTGGCACCAAGTGTTGCCACAAGGAAAAAAAGTGATGTAGCAATTTCAAATGTATGGTATTTAGAAAATCCTCTAAGATAGCTACATGTCAGATTTTAAACTTAGAAAGCATGTACACTCCCATATATTGGAATATTTACTTTTGTTTTGAACTGTCCATTTTGTTTAAAAAAAAAAAAATTACATCTTTTACCGGACTTTCAAAGCTTATCTTGCCACTTGACCAACTTTATTATAGTTAAAACTTGTCATGTGAACAACGGACCTAGAGCTCTACCCACAAAATTCAATTTTGTCCAATATGACATGTACATATTTGTAATGGTCTAAAGATTTCATTGGCTACTAAAACTTCTCTTAAGATGTATGGACATGCATGACTTTTTCTCCCTTTCATCTTTTCTCTACCACCAATACTTCAACTAAATTACATTACCAGCTCAAATGATTACATGCAACCTCGATATCTATTCCAAAATCTTCTCCCAATAATTTTTTTATCCTCAAAATAGCAATGCACCTCAAAATAATGGAACCTGCTTACATTTGAACATTTAAAAATCATTAATCTAACCTTTTAAAAATTAAGAACTACATCTTCGAGTATACTCCTTAAGAAGCTTTGCAAATGACGAGGATTTAATCTCTAACAATTTGGCTGGGGAATCATATTCCAGTACAAGGCCTGTTTAAGACAAGAAAACATGTCAACCTAATTAAGCAAGCACCAAAAAAGGATGAAAAGATATATCACAAAACTCAATTGAATCCATTTAATTGTGGTGTACTTGTTATCCGCTACTAACCATTATCAAGGAGGAGGACCATATCATTATCAAGAATTGATGTTAGCCTATGTGCGATAGTGATGACAGTAGACCCTAAAAAGTGTTGCCTAAGTGTTTGTTGAATTAGATAGTCAGTAGCAGTATCCACTGATGCAGTAGCTTCATCGAGTACTAACACTTTGCTCCTCTTTAGTAATGCTCGTCCCAAACAAACAAGCTGCCTTTGACCCATGCTCCAATTCTCTCCATTCTCAGTCACTATGATAGGCATTATATGAAAAGGTGTTAGTTATTCAAGATCTCATTTTCATTAACTTTTCTTTCCCTACTTCATGTCGGAAAAGGAGTCAGGGGCTAGGAGGATAGATTGTGCTCTAAAAATTAAATATATTATACAATCACACATTGTGGATGTATAAATTGATATTGAGCAACTTTAATATTGAGTGGACTTGAGAAGAAACCAACCTGCAGAATCAAGCTTCCTTTCCTTCTTTCTAACTTCATCACCAAGTTGGACTTTATTCAAAGCCTAAGACAACAAAAATTACATGTTAACTTACCATCTTGTTTGATTATTCTAGATACAGAGAATCTTTAGGCCAAACTTTAAAGATGACCTAAGAAAAAATATGAAATGAACAAGCAAGGGGTGCAATGTTGAAATGCACTTCCTAGTTCCAACTAAGAGAATCTCTTGGGCCAAACTTTGCCCAAAGACAGCCCAATGCATCCGATTAAATGATTTCAATATCCTAACAATAATGATTTAAGAAATTGAACAAAATAGAAACAATACAACCATGAGAATAGAGTTTATAGAGATACATGTTTCAACCAATCAATTATGATGTGTTTGTTTTGTGAGCAAGTCATCAATAAATAATAGATATGTTCCTATCTTTGCTCCAATTAAAAATTATTTATAAAATGAAAGAAAACTCACCTCCCAGATCTGTTCATCAGTATACAATTCAAGAGGGTTAAGATTGTTTCTTAAAGTCCCCTCAAACATTGTTGGGTCTTGTGGGATGATGCTCAATCTTGACCGCAAATCATGAAGGCCGATCTTAGAAATGTTAATGCCATCTATCAAAATCTGACCGGCTACAGGTTCAAGCACACGAAAGAGAGCTTGTACGAGAGTTGATTTACCACTTCCCGTTCACCCAACGATGCCAATCTTCATCCCTCCGGGGAAAGTGCATGTGAGACCATGTAAGACCACAGGAAGATGTGGGGCATACCGGATCTACATACATATTAAATAATCAAATCATGAAGCTTAACATAGTTTCAAAACAACAATAAGAATTTTTCTAATAAACTGAGGAAATAAATAAGGAGATAACCACTTGAGGAATCTAGATTGGGGTTTACTTGTAGATCAATAACATCAATTTTCCCTTGTGATGGCCATTCAAGATTTGGCCTATTTTCTTCTACCGATAAAGGGGGTTCACTAGGGATGCAAGTGTACTGCAATATTCTCTCAACTGATATGATATCAGATTCAAGTCTGTTAAGATCCCATATAACTCCATGCATACTGAAATTAAGTCCATATGTGACTGCTAAACCCACAACACCTTCAAGAGAGAAAAAAACAAAACAAAAAATCAAAATCATTCCTTCATATGAGAAATCAATTATGGTTTTCTTAAAGGATGATTTTATAAGACCTTAACTTTTTACCCGGACTAAGTACTCCCTTCGATAGCAAGCTCAAGTAAACCAAACAGACAGCATATGTGATTGATGCCAACATATCCATGCGGAAACACAACCACTCTATTGCACCAGAGAAATGAAATTTGGGTCTAGAATACCCATCCACCAACTTGAGGTTTGTGTCCATAAACTTCTCTTCTTGATTGAAGCACCTGATTATGCTTGAACCTAAACTAGATTCAGAGAAATGTTGTATAATTGGAGCCTGACATACTCCGAACAACCGTGATAGTTCTCGTGCTGCAAATATGTAGTATTGCTACAAGACAAGGTTTAAAAAAAAAAAATTAGGTAAACAATAAAAATAATTAAAAAAAAAATGCAACGAATATATAGCTAGTAAGAAAATGAGAAGACTTTTTCTCATGAGAGATTTCTTATGTGGGCTACTTGCATTCAGATGATTGATCACACTATCATCATAGATGAAATTGTAGGAAACTACTTTATTCTATTTTATTTGTTTCATTTGTTCTCTTTTGAATGGTTGCTCTTTTTTTTTTTTT
>NC_056566.1:4189527-4191951 GCF_013358625.1 Macadamia integrifolia
TTTTTTTTTGGTTAGATGTTGACTATATATATATTACTTGTACATTTGATCATATCCCACAAAATTTATACAAAAACTATACTGAACATGAACATACTTGTATCTGAATTTTATGGTATCCGTTTTCTTTTCTTTTTTTTTTAATCATAACATTAACTGTATATGTTAAAGTCCTTTTTCTTTTCAAATTTAAATTTATAAATGCCGGACTTGACAATATGGCCTTCTTCCGAATCACCAAAAGCACATGTTTGTGCATTTTAGTACAAAAATGCCACATATTGCAACCTAGGTACTACACTTGAGCTAAATGCTCTTGCATGCTTAGCATAAAGTGTAGCCCATAAGCTTCACTTAGGAAGGAAAGAGGGAAAGCGGAAAAGAAAATAGAAAGGAAGATAGAATGGACATATCAGCTGCATGACAGTTCCATTAAGGCTCAAAGTTTTTAGATGTGTATTGACCACATCACTGCCCATCAATCTATCAAATTTGAGCCATGTATGGTTAGAATTCAACTTTTACAACCTCAGGAAACTTAAGTTCAGCCATTGAAAATACAAGGGTAAAAGTCTAAACATGGTGGGCCATACAATATATATTGAGTCCAAAACTTGACACATGACTAATCCAAAGAGGAACAACTATCCAATGTCTTGTTTGACTAAAGCAGACCTTTACATGAACTTAAATTATTGGACCACTAAGACAAGGCTCTTGGTCAAGCCTCACAAAGAAAATTTCTTTTGATACTTAATTTTTAGTTGTCGAGAATTATTTATTCATTTTCCATCTACTAATTTAAAATCATTCACACACTTATCATTTTAAAATTATTAGTTAATTTATTTTCATTATTGATAGAAACATTATTTAGCTAGCACAAAAATGAGATTATTTATTAATTTAGCATTTGCAAAAGTTGGCCTAAACCCTATTTTCTAGGTTTCAAACCACCTTAACCTTTTCTTCTCATTACTGCAAAACTCTTTGTTGGACCTACGAATCCAAAACCACAATCTCCATTCAATTGTCTTCAAACATTCAATTGCATGCTAAAGAAACTGTCTTGGTAGATAAAATCACCCTAATAGATCTTTCCTGTTAATTCCCCATAATTAAAGCTTTCGCATGCAACCTTGCTGAACCTTAGCCCATCTTGGAGCTGCCGCTCCATCAATTCTCTTGATACTAGTCACAACCAAGAGAAAACATAACCTATTTCCCAAAGAGCTCCCATGTCAAACTTGTAAGACAATTATGTTTTCACCAATTGTTTTTTTTTTTCACTTTGTTTAAGCTGTTTGATCAGTTTCATGTCAATCATAGCTTTATTTTATTTGCTCAATTTTTATTAGTTGTATTTTATATTTCTGCAGAAATTTTTGCCAGCCAACTTATCTTCCCACATCAAATCAACAGTATTCTCTTTAACATAATAGCTCATAGAGAACTTTTTGTGTCGTCGTGAACTGCAAACCATTAATAATTGATTGTTTGGTTATATTCTCGGTGTTGTGTTGGCCTTTCATTTTTGTTGTATGTTGTATGATGGCATTTCTTACCTATGTTTGGACAGCAGTTGTTTGCCCACTAAATTTTCTGCTATGTTGTATGGTCCAGGTAATAGATCAGGTAGGGGGTATGTTCCCGAGAGTGAGGTCCACCTGACTCCCGAACATTGGTATGGGTTCAGGAGCTCATCCAAAATATGTCAATAAACAAGGTTAATGTGTTAATAAAGTATTGAGGTTTTAATCTTCACTGCCTTCACAACCATGTTTGTGTGTCCAACTGTCATTTGCATATGAGACGCGTTTCTCATCCCATACCCATGGTTTTGTTTTGGCATTAGTAGTTCGGAAGTATATGAAGTTTTCAAGTATTTGAGATCTTTTATTGTTGTTAGCTAGCTGGAAGACTTGTGTCTTCGCACGAAAGGGACATATCTCCAGAATATATATACTGGGTACAATCTGCTGAATGCAATGGAACTAAAGGAATTTCAGAATCAGCAAGGACTTCTAATCCACTAGCAAGGGGTTAGTCTGGAAAGCTTTTTGGTTGCTGCACGTTCATGGCCCTGTTTTAATCCTGTCATTTGTGAGCTGATCTGGTTTTTCAACTGGTCTACATGCAGAATGACTGGGTGGTCGAGTGAGCTTTAGGATGGTGGAACTTCTGTCTATTCTTACTCTTTGTATTTAGATGGCTTCTCTGTGTCATGAATGGGATGCTTGTCCTTCTCTAATTCTTCTCAATATAATCACTTGAAAGTTGAAACTCATAAAGTAGTTTGCCAGTGCTTAAATCTCTAAATCCCCATTGTGATATGTCTGTTAATATTGTCTTTAAAATTTTCTTACTCAATTAAACCTCTTCCCCCCCCCCCTCTTTACTACTCCATCCGTCCCAAACGAATGT
>NC_056566.1:4192007-4214129 GCF_013358625.1 Macadamia integrifolia
AAAAAAAGGACACACATTTTAAGAAAGCTCTTCCTAAAGCAATAAATGCCACTGCTATAAGCCTATAACATTTATTTCCAATGCGATCCCCTGTCTATATTATCACAATAATTTCCCTATGAAAAAAAAAAAGTGGAAAAAAATGTCATGCCTAGATTACCACAATGGACAAACATTTTAGGACAGTGATAGCTCCAAGGAAGACAACATTTTGAGAAGAAGGGAGTATATTATTGTTTTTCCTTGCCTAATAAAATTGAGTTTTTGTAAAATTCCCTGACCAGCTTTACTTGCCAATCCACCACTCTCTTCTACCGTAGCTTCAGGCAGGACTCAATTCCTAAGATCACTTTTATACAAAGAGCAGGGATTGATTCTTCTTTTGCTGAGATTTGGAGCAGTCTTGGAGCTTATTCTTTTAAGAAGATATTAAGACGTACTGGAGGATCAGAAAACTAATCAGCCATGGAGATTGGCCGGTGGAGTTATCTTCTTACTTGGGTGATTGATTGAAATTTGGAGACAAGATATTCACGTGGTCTTTGTTGACTTCTGGCAGGGAGTTCTAGAAAGAAAATGACGGGGTTTCAAGTTGATAAACTATCACAGTCTATAATGGAACTTCAGCTATTGTTAGAAGAATGGGGGCAGTGACATCCATTTCTGTTCACTGGGCAACACTGGGATCAGCATTGAGCATGTGCCTCTTTCTATTGGTTATGGATGAGTTGGGGTGATGTGTAGGTTGTCTAATGGTGTATGTTGTTTATTAATTGTATACTTTGTGATATGTCAGGACAAGGAAGTGGGTAAATATGCTACTTTAAAATTATGGATGAATGCTGGAACTTATGAACTGCATTTTCTGAAAAAGCAGTAGTAGAATGGAATGGTTAAGATTGATGATCAGTGCATACTCTAAATTGTATCAAAAGAAGAAAAAGAAAAAAAATTCCATTATTGACTGTTCTCATTTCTTCTTTCAATCATCAAGGACGGGGATTTACGAAGATGTTTCCTGTGTAATTCAAGTTGGATGATGAAGTCATCAGTTCTCTTAAAGTGTTGAATTCAGTTAGATTTAAAGCATGAATTTTTAAATGCCTATGAGAACTGTGGTGCTTTAAGAAGCTCAGTGTTGGGAATCAAGAACGACATATGCATCAATGATTGTAACTGGAGTAACAATTTTGAGAGGGATAAGTGGTAGTACTCTAAAGGATAGTAATGCAGAAGCAACCAAAGAATCCAATTGGATGGCCTGGATTTGTACTAATTAGTTTACGATTAGATTTTGTTAACTAGGGGCATAACTGAATTTTTATTTGTGGGGGGTATTTAATTGCTATTTTCATTCTTTTGTTTTTGCTTATTTATGAGTTCCAATAGGAAGTGTTATTGGAAAATGGTTATCTTTCACCTTCAAGCAACAGAGATTAGAGACCAACGGAAAGCTAAGGCTTTTCAAATGATATCAAGCGATAGAGACCAACTGAAGGCTATTTTCAAATGATAATTACTCCTTCAATTCCAATCAGATGGGGATGAAACTGCAAGTGTAGGATCGCATCTTCCAAATCTATTAAAAAAATAAATAAACCAAAATATCAAGTATTACGTTCAGATTCAATTCCTGGAATCACAAGGTGCGGTAGGCATAGTTCTGGTTATGGTTGCAGGTTAAGCTCTTACAGTAGGCATCTTCTTTGGAACTGAAATTCTACGATTCAAGTCTCCTAGGATAGGGGTTTTTATGCCCTAAATCTCAAACTTGTTAGAAGAGTATCAATAGAGATCGACTTCAACAATCTAAGCTGTCTGTGTTACCCAGAAAACAGAGTAGCAATATTGATTTAATAGAAACAGAAAAATAAAAGAGATAAATAGCAATAGAAGATTGATAGAAAGGGAGAGAAGAAAGAAGAAGAGAGAAAGCGAAGCGCGCAAGGAGGGATGGAGAATGGTCACACAACCTTGTCAAGCACCCATCTGGCACCAAAACAATTCAATAAACTTCATTCTTCAAAACCTAACCCAATGAATTAGGTTACAAGCCTATTTATAACTAAAACTGAAATTAAAAAACTTCATAATTAAAGTTTAAAACTGAAATCAAATAAAATCTCCTAATCTCTCCTAAAACCTAGATTAATAACAACAAAAACATAAAATTCAAATTGGTCCTATTTGTCTAATGGCGACCAAAAATAGAATATAACATATCTTCCCAAATAAAATTAACTCATTTTTTTTTTGCAATAATAACTCATAAATAATTAAATTATCATATCGAACAAAAATAAATAAATAAATAAATTTAAACCCAGTTCGTCTCAATCGAGATTGCCAGAAGGGTCAACTTGGTTCAGCCATGATTTTGCATCCCAGGGGATGCTCCAATAAGGAAGTGACCTGATTCAAATTGAAAGAGGTAAAAGAGCTAAGGGCAGACCTAAAATGACCCTAAGGGAAGTAGTTGGGAATGGCATACATAATCTAGGATTTGTCCCAAGTATGATCTCAGATTTTTAAATCCATGCAGTTGACCCTATTAAGTTGGGATAAGGCTGGGTTTGTTGTTGTTGTTGCCCTAGTCAGTAGACTAGGTAAGGGGGTCCTTGGTCGGGACAACTAATTAAATGATCAAATGGTAAATACAATAAGAAATGATACCCAAATCAAATCAGTTACCCCATGTGATTCCCTACCATCCATAAATGTTCATGCACCTATATGAACAGGGCATTTTCGGATCAACCTGTCCACAAATTTTCCTCCCAATTCAACATACTACATGGCCGAAGTAGGTACTCGACCATGGCTTGGTTATGTAGATTTTCATACTAGGTTTCCTTCTCCCTTTATTAATTGTTAACTTCTTTTAGTATGAGCTCAATCAATGGAGCTACCAATAAAGCTAATAGGACAAATTATATTTTTTATCCAAACATATTTAACTATTAAACCCAAACATATATGTATCCACCACTAAATCAATTTTCATGTGAACATAGAAAATTCAAAATTCATTGATCAAACAAAGCTTGTATAAACTTGTATTATAGGAAAAATATAGCTGAGAAGATTTGAAATTTTGAAACATAAGAAGTAAAAGTGGCTATAGAATTACCTGGTACCAGATGCATGTCACAATCATCGGAACAAAAACTATTAACATTTGCCATACAACCTGTGACATTACTGCAGCAGTTCCTAGAAATATAATGATTGAGATAAGAAATTCTTCCATTTCATGTGGAATAGAGATATCAACAGCACTTTGATCTATGGATACCTGTATACAAAATAGAGTTCATTTAAAAGTTAAAATTAT
Organism: Macadamia integrifolia; assembly: GCF_013358625.1. NCBI lineage: Eukaryota > Viridiplantae > Streptophyta > Magnoliopsida > Proteales > Proteaceae > Macadamia > Macadamia integrifolia. Next base: position 4,195,342 of record NC_056566.1, read on the forward strand.
ATTAACTTTTGTGGTGATTAAATAAGATCAATCGGATCCCAAAAATAATTAAACATATTTACTAACCCGATTTAGAATCCTTCCACTTGGAGTAGAATCAAAAAATGATAGGGGAGCACGAAAAATGCACAAGTGCATTCTATTGAAAAGTAGAGTGGTCGTCTTGTATCCAATGGTTACAACAAGCATTGACCTTATAAGTACACAAAGGGAGCTTCCAAGAGTCAAAGAAAAAAAAATGAAGATAATAGTGGATCCTTTAACATGAGGTGTCACATCCTTTGAAACAGGAGTTGCCAACACCATCCAGTAACTACTGGCTATTAGGAGAACCTGAAAAAGAAGTTGTGCCAGGAATATCAATGGTACAAATGCCCCTTTATATGCAGTGGTAACATACTTCCAATAGACTGAAAGACTAACTCCACCATTTTCTCTCTTTTCTTCTTGGATAAGCTGCCCTTCTGGCACAACGGTTTTTTCTGTTTTGTAGTTTTTTGATTCCGTTTCCTCATCATTTTGAATAGACTTCTTACTACATAACATATTACCATCTTCCTCACTATTAATTAAATTATCTAAAGCAACCCCATGTTCGACATAATTGAAGTCTGCCAAAGCTTTCGCATGTGCACCTACTAATTCCATAAAATCAGTTCCTAAACTAAGAATTTCTTTGTACTTTCCTGATTGAGTAATCCTTCCATCTCTCATAACCTACCAAATAAAAAGAAAGTAAATAGTCACTTTCAAACCAGGTTAAAGGATTGAAATTATGATAGGAAGATGATTCTCACCAGGATAAGATCAGCAGAAGGTAAAAACTCTACTTGGTGGGTAACATAAATTACTGTTTTTGATTCTAAGATTTTCAGCAAACACTCCTGTTATAAAAGTTAAGATGTATACAATTAGACACTAAAAAAAAAACCAATTACTTGAAAGATCCAAATAGTTATGTATATTAAGGGGAAAATGTGGGTATGATAACTGGTTACCTAAGAATATAGCATGCTTGTTGATTGTATGCTATCTTACATAACTTGCCCACCACCGTCGCTTTACGGTCCCCCCTCTTCTTCTTCTCCGACTCCCACTCCCACTCCCTCCTACAAATTCTGTTCCATTTTCAGTTATAGCTAATTTGATTTATTGACAATGTATTGTTTTTAACCTACATATTCTCCCCCCCCCTCCTTTTAGTCATACCCTAGAAGTCTCTCTCTCTGGGAAGAAATCTCACGGGGAAGAAATCTAACCAAAGTGTTTCTACGAGCTATTGTCCACCAGAAAACTTTTGTGGCAGACATGGTTTATTTATCAATCATTTCCCTGCCCTAATTCCCATTCACTGATTTGGTTGGGATTGGGGTTGGGATTGAGATTTGGTATTGGTCACAATAACATAGCCGAAGACGAGTCCAAAACTAGTAGCCAACAAAGCCGGTTCGAGCTCTAAGGGTGATTGTGGCAGCAGTGGTGGTGATGGCTCTAGTAATGCTCTCCATCAGGAGCAGGAAGAAGAGCGAGCCTTGTTTCAGGATCCTCTTGAACCCACTGGAACTAAACGACCCAGATTATTTGATTTCGATTTAAAACCCCCAAAAGGCGGTGTTGCTACTAGTGGTGATAGCAGTAAGAACAAATTCCAAGCTCCATTTTCCACCACCACAACTTCAACTTCCATTTTTCTTTAAACATCAAAACCTAAGCTCTGCTATTAGTTTAATTAATTAATATTTCCTCATCAACGGGAGGTTGCTTGGGGATTAATAGTCCTAACCCTAACCTTCCATAGACCACTAGCTACTTCACTTCACCCATTAAATTCAGTTTGGTTCCCTCTGTGAAAGGATTCATTGGAGTGATGGGGAGAAGTGACACTTCAGTAGCGTTGAGAGAGAGAGGGGGGGAGGGAAGCGGCAACATGTGATGCAGTTTGGCGATGGATCTAGCATATCTTTTATTTACTTTCCTTTTTTAGAGTTAGAATTAGTATGGTAGATTTTTCTTTGAGTGAGAATTTTATTTCTATTTTAGTTAGATGCAATATTTGTTTCAAATAGGAAAGTAGGACTGTTTTCAGTCTTTAAATAGGATTATTGAACTCAACTGAGATGAAAAAAATTGAATGAATTTGAAGAGATATGTTTTGGTTTGAATCGATGACTGCCATAGGTGGTTTTCTTCTCTGAAATTCTTCTTTTCTTCCTCTCTATTTATTCTGGCTTTTTCCCTTATCTTCTTCTTCTTCTTTCCTCCTTATTTTCCTCTTGCTGGCTGAACCCCTGTTCTGGGTGGTAGATTACAGCCCTCATGATGCACATCGATTTCTTTTCTGTATGATCTGTTAGGGCTGAAGTTTTGATCGAATGTTTCCCCTACTTGGGCGACCTTAATGCTAGAATCTCATCCCCAAAGGATCCTTCTATCAAGAGATTCGAACCTGGTTCAGATCTGGTTCTGCGCCTTGTGCTGGACTGAGTTGCAGGTACAATTGTTCCTCGAGGTTTGCTGGTGCTAGAGTGGAAGCAGATTTGCTACTGCGATTTCTTGTGAAGATTTCAGTTGGAGCTTGTGGCTGAGAATCGATAACCAAGTTTGGGTTATCGCTGGTTCTGTTCTCTGTCGAGACCTAAGGTTGAAGATGAACAACCACTTATTTGCAACTAAAACACTTGCTGAAATTTCACATGAGGTCAGATCTTTTGTTATTTTCACAAAGCCACTTCTTTCTAAAGTTTTGTTTCTAATTATCTCTAATCTGAACTAAATTCCGGAATACCCCCCCTCTTTTACTTTTCTATTTCAGTTTGACCCTATAACCTATTTTCATCTCTTTTAAGTGCTTGAATATTCCTGAATTCGCAAAATTACCCCTCACCCTTTAAATTGAGATATTTCATCATTCTTGTGGGCCCTAAGTGATCCAATTTCAGTCTTTGGAATCTGGATCCGCATCAACATGGTAATGGTGATCAAGGCAAAGGGGCTAACGGGAGGAGAAGCAAAGAGAGAGGTCCTTAAAACTTGAGCATTAGTACGGGATAGCTGTAGGGGAGAGATAAGGTGTAGCAGCAGGGATTTAAGGTTTGGATTTTCTCTCTTCATCCAATGGTTTTATTTAAGATGACCAAATCCTATGATTAAAATTTCACTAGCACGTAAGATTCCAAGGTAACTCGCTAACATACCTATCCCTCTCCCATATATTAATATAACTTATTTCTCATAACGATAAGCAACGGCAAATCGTTAGTGTATGCAAGAATATGCATTCATCGATATTAGGTGTTTGTATGTCTTGTTTGTTGGATAGCCATAATTTATTTCTTCTTAGATCAGTTTTTAAATCAATAAAGCATCTAGTGAAAAGAAAATTGTAACGTAAGCAATGAGATGTACTGTTTAAAGGAAATTTTATTAAAAAAAAACTTTGGAAGTAGAGGTAAAAAATCAATTACCTTAAAGAGATGAGTTCCTGTGTGAGCATTCACATAACTAAAAGGATCATCAAGTAGATAAATATCAGCATCATAGTATAAAGCACGTGCAATTTGGATCCTTTGCTTTTGCCCACCACTTAAGTTGATCCCCCTCTCCCCTACGATTGTCTGATCTCCAAAGGCACACAATTCTAAGTCTTTCTTTAATGAACATGCTTCAAGGATCATCTCATATCTTTCCTTATTCATCTCTTTGCCAAATAATATATTGTCTACTATCTTGCCACTTTGTATCCAAGGTGATTGTGAAACATAGGCCTTCTTCCCATTTAACTTAATGGCTCCAGATACTTTTGGTACTTCCCCTCACATGCATGAAAGTAAACTTGACTTGCCTGACCCAACAGAACCACAAATAGCAACTTTCATCCCATGGTACACTTGAAAATTAAGATCTTTTAATGTAAAATCAGAAGAATGAAGGTCCCAAGAGAAATTCCCCTTGATTATCTCAACTGCAACATTGTCAGCATCTCTTGGAAGCTTTTGTACTATATTCGGATAAAGATCATCGAGGCAAAGGAATGAGACTATTCTATCAAGGGAAACTTTAGTTTGAACTACCATAGAGATTGTGTCTGGGAGATTATAAATGGTACCTTGTAATATCTCAAATGTTGCAAGTGCAAACAGAATATTCCCGGACTCTAACGGAATCCCTATAATGATACAGAACCCAAAAGTAACCATGGATACAAACATGGGAGTACTAGAAAAGAAGATAGAGGCATTAATAGCTGATGTATAAAGTAACTTTTTTAACCATCTTGTTTCAAAGCTCCTGAGCTCAATTATCTTAGCCAAGAACTTCATCTCCCAGCCCTGGAGCTTGAGAATCCTCATATTTCTCAGAGCCTCACATGTCATCTTCATCCTTCGATCCTTTGAATCCATTAATTCACCCTGAAAATTCTCTTGTAATTTTCCCAATGGAATATTTGCCAACATCAAAATTATTGTGGCAACAAAAGCTGCAAGTGAAGCGAGTCCAAGACGATTATACAAGATCAACAATGCTAAAACAATCTGAACAGGCACCCTCCATATATCGTGCAAGTACCAACTGAAAAATCCAATCCTCTCAACATCAACACTCATCAAATTAGTGTTCCCCCCACTAGCATGGCACTGTTTTGATTCACTTGAAAGCCTGAGACTCTTCCTATAGATTATTGAGAACAAGGCAGCACTTACCCTAATTGCCATCTTTCGCAATTGAAAGAACAAGTGCCTCTCTGAGAGGCCATTTATGAGCTTTGAAAGAAAGAAAATAAACACTAGCACATAGCCTTTATATGTTAGTTGGTGAGAACCATTGAGATACTGAACAAAGTCATTAATGAGGTATGGTCCAATATAAGAAACCAATGTGCATACAATGGAGAGTAAACCCGTCCATAGAATTTCTTTCCAAATTAAGAGAATCAATGCCTTCACTAGCTTGAGTGTGCTTACTTGACCACTACTATTTCTTCCATTAACATGTGAATCAAGTTCATTTTTAAAATGAGAAAAGATCACATCAGCACTATCACAACTGGCAACATGAGGAACATCTTCAAGGTCCAAGGTCTTTTTATAACCAAGTGCAAGCAAAGGACCCATCCAAGAGAAAGTAAAAAAACTTATAAGATTGGCATTTTCATAAGGAGTTACATTCTCTCCACCGACAAGTGATTCTTGTCCATTTTTACCGTTATTTTGGCTGGAACTAACTTCTAAAAAAGGTTCCAAAATATGGCAATCTTCATCTTCTCGCCCTTTACCAAGCAATCCAAAATAACAAAATAACATAAGAGCAATAATGGATACAGCATCGGAGACCCATATCATGAATGGTAAGGATGAGTGTTTCCAATGCACTCCAAGATGTATAACAATATATAAACAATACATTATGAAGTAGAAGGTACACCAAATCCTCTGTAGAATGGGCAACATGTGCTTTCTTGAATGGGAAAATTGGGTGTGCAAATAAACGTAGATCACAAACCAAGTGAGTGCTCTGAATGAAAGATCCAATTGGGCAGCAAGCTTTATATAAGACCAACCATATCTATACCCAGAGAGGTAGTTTAGCATGCAAAAGAGAAGGTCACAGAAAGATACACCCAAGCAAGGTATTAGGTTTGACGAATAGTACAAGTATGCACTCTTCAACATTGGTTTGGAATTTTCAATGGTAGGCATTTTGTATCTTTTAGAAGCCCAGGTAATGGATAAAAGTAATAAAAAAATTAGGTGTGAAAAAGCAGAACACCCATGAAGGAAAATGATTGTAGAACAATGCGAAAAGAATATCCAAATATTCAACTCATCCATTTTTGCAAATTTTCTTTTTTTTTCTATTTGTAATTCAATGGCTCGGTTCAAGTAGGTTCAATACGTATCTTAACAACTTCTCCGCATTTTGAATTGTTGTAGGTCCATTTGTAAAAATGTTGTGAAAACTCTAGCATCTAAATACCAACCATTCCCACCTTATCTGTTCTAGAAAGACAGACCAATATTGGAGTCTCAATGTCACCCATAAATGTAGTTCAACCTGTATGTTAATGAACAAACATAACATAAATTTTTTTAAAAATATAAAAAAACCAACAGAAATTAACAAAATTTCATCGAAAAATCTAGACTGGAAAAGTCTATAGTTATATTTGATATAATCCACAATCATGTTCCATAGAGGGAACAAAAACTTATTAATATGTAATGAAATAAACTAATGAATATTTTGAGGGAAAAAGATATTGTCATGCTGCATGTAAGTTGCTAGACACAAGAGTGCAAGAAATGACTATCCCACCCCCTTGAAATGAAAAAATCCAACCCCTGTTATGCACTTGTGTGCATTCTCATAGGCCCCCGTGCTTGTACAAGACCCGTGCATCCTAGCAATGATCTTCTACCGATATTTTAAAATTAACATATTGGAGCAAAATTTAAGGAAAGACAAAGAACTTCATATCATAAAAACATAAAGTGATTCATTGCAATATATTTGTATAGCAAAAAAAAAAAAAAAAAAAAAAAAAGCTTCCAAAATACCAGATCCATTTATGAAGTTCCAAATAATGTAACCATAGAAACAAGATCAGCACAGAATTAACCAATGGTTAGAATTGTCAAATTGATATACAATAGCAATATGTCAAGGTATTTATGGCAACTTCAAGATCATCAAACATGGGGGATCCTATAAATCAATAACTAGGTTGAGATGCGAGTCATTCGAATCCATCTTATATGATCAATACAATTCCACTTGTCATATATAATAACCACATTTTTTAGGTGCCAGTTACACAATGTACACTGTGACTAACCACAGTCAACCGGATTTTATCTCTAAATCAATCACTGGTTAAGTAATTCACCAAGCTAAGTGATGACTCATTTCAATCAATTTGATATGATCAATATACACATTTATTTAGTTATTTACAAGGCAAGCAAACCCCATCCCTATTTTCAATAACCACATTCTAAAGGGGCTAGTTATACTTCATCAATCCTAAATTATGACACAGATTATGCAAAACGACTATTAGAACTTGGCTACATGTCTATTTGTCAATTAACCCTTATAACAAGTCTAGCCTAAATTCTATTCTATCACTTTATCGATGTCATGATGTAGGATAGTTACAGAAAAGACACCTGAAGTTTGTAGCCCTAAATTGTCCAAATGATTTCTAAGCAGGCATCACAAATCATATACTAATTCAGAAATAAACATGCCACAATCAATAATGCAGCAAAAAAAAAAAAAATCAATTAAGGCTAAACAATGTGTGTAATAAAATAAAGCCAGCAAACTTCGACCACTAAATTATAGCATATCTAAATTCTTAGGCACCAAATCAAATGCTACGTTAGAAACTACGAAGAAAAAGGGATAGTTTCTCAAACTCTCTAGTTTTGATTATAAAAAAAAAAAAAAAAAAAACGAAGTAAACCAACCTTCAATTCTATCTTGGTATGTGAGGCCAGCCTTTTTTTTTTAATTCCAAAAGCACTGTCTTGTACAAGGGAAAACATATCTCCCTTATTAAAAAGATAATTGGCATCTCTCTCTCGTATGAGGCCAGCCTTTTTTTATTACTATTATCAATTTTTTTTTTCTGGTATGCAACCTTAATGTAGCCACCGACCCCCTTGAGTTTGGGATAAGGCTGAGTTTCTTGTTGTTGTTGTTGTTTTCTCTCTCTTTGGTCATGTGCAATATTACACTTGCACAATTCTAGTTTTCTGATTAAATTGAAAGTGGAATTCGTTGGCCACTCATGACTCCAAGTCGCCAACGCCTTGGCATGGACTTGCTAACATCACATAATATGTGAATGCAACTCAAGTTTCCAATACAAACACGTTATACAATACCTTCGGTATCAAAAAACCATAAAATAGAGGATGCACAACAACTTTTGTCTTGAAGTACAACTTTTTTCTATCTGGTTAAAGGAAACGATTGTTACACTGCCTTTGTATTGATTCCCTTATAGCCTTCTCACATAATAGATAGTAGGTCCCTGTCTCACACTGACATTCTTTCTCCTATTATGACCATGTGGGCTCCATTTGGACCTCATCTTGATGATACCATTTTCCAACCACTCATTGGTGTAGTGTGCAAATTCCTTCTTATATAGCACTAGTAGGAAACTCTCCCACGAGAAAATAATATGAAGGATTGGAAAATACTTCCATTTAAAAGTTCAAGTCCTCATGATGATGTTATTTCCCAAAAACAAATGGTGGAATCTTGATATTTTTTTTGGGTAAAAGTGGAATCTTGATAGTTGACACGTTTGGCACACATCAAGAGTATATGAGCCCCATCATGTCATCTGAAAATACACATGAACCCAAGAAATTACCACCCCACCCCCTATGAAATCAAAAATCATCTATGTAATTTCCTTTTGCCATTAGCCCCCGTTGGTGAGAGGCTACGCAGCCAAGCCGTGATCTCTTGCCCAACGAGGTCTATAAATAAGCCAAAGGGAAAGAAGAAAAAAAATGAAACAAAAAGGTGGTGAGGAGATTATGGGTGTCTTTTTGCGTCATTCATAGAGGAAGAAGGATGAGAAAAAAGAGATGAGCTGAATGGGAGTGGCATGCCATTTAGAGCACAGAAGTAGAAAATGTCAACAATCAGTCCTTCCTAAAAGGGTTTTATTAGCTTGAACTGATGGTGGCACAGCATAATTTGAGGTCTTTAAATTCCATGAGTCATGAAAAATAATCTGAAAATATAAAGTAAAATTTGAGGTTCTAAAATTCCACGGTGATAAATGATTACACTTCTCATTCCTATGAAGTTTCAACTTTCTAGAGTCAATTACCAGCTGTCATTTTTCATTGACGATCACAAACCTTGTCCTGAACTTTACACCTAGCTTAATCAATATTACAAAACCTCAATCCTGCTTAACAGAACGGAAGTAAAACAGAAATCCTAGATAGAGAGAGAGAGAGAGAGAGAAGACCATACCTTGACGAAGAAGCTTCAAATTATTCTGCGTTTCTGGATGGCGAATATTTACCTTCTTTGTGCACTTATTCAACAAACCAAAGATTTTCATGGTAATTACCTCTTCGATCAACAAACTTGGACTTTGTCTTCTACTGGTAGCGTAACCCATAACTCCCGACTCCCTGAGAAATAGGCAAAAGGTAGGTCCGTATCCTCTAGAAAGTGCATCCCAGAGTTTGCGATGGATGTCCAGTAAATTTTATAACATGATAACTACCTATTTTCTGAAGGGTACGACCACAAATAGAATTTGTAACTGAACTCTTTTGCCCTCCATACAAATGCACTATAATAGCTCAAATGATGTGATTTTACAACAGGGAACAGAGGAAGAGATCGGGAGTGGGGAGATGCAGAGGGCAAGGCCTCACCATGTAGAAGATCAACTGCCCGTGAAAAAAGGGGGAGTGAAATTTGAAACACCATATGATAAAAATAATTTCTCCACAATATTCAATCAAACAATCAATGTCCAAACCCTTTGGAGTGACTCAATCAGAGTTGAAATTTTACGAATCATAACCAATTGCAGCAAACAGAGCCCTAGCCGAGACCCTGCATGAGCCCAACCAGGCAGTCCACAGGCAGGTACCCCGGTTATTCCCTCTGCCGGCCGGCCAAGTAGCTTCTTCTCTCCGGCAGGTTCTTCCGGACCTGCATCCTTAAAATAAAATGTTTTACAAAACTAGGACAAGGAATCAGAATTGCATGTCAAGATGGTTTATTGGGCTTCGACCCCTATTTTGTGTTTTATTTTAAATGGACCTTGCTCTTTAAACCTAAGCCCACCCAATCCATGTTTATGAACGGATGGGTAATGTAACACTCCGCCTTTACTCACCTGAAGGCTAGTGACATAAAATGCACACATATTCACAATCCATTTATGATCCATGGTGCAGTACTTTAAGTGCATAAAATTATGAAATGATTCTATGATCACAAGATAATAATCAGAGTCAAATATACATAACTGGTGGAGTCTAACAATATTTATCATATTTAACAAAGTGTTTTTGTAGCGAAATATTAATTACAGTTATGCCCAAGGGCTACATCTGATATGCAAACAAAAGGATCAAAAGGGAAGATGATACTCTCATCCTCAACATGCTCCGAAAGCACAATCATCGCATACACAACCGTCTTCATATATGACTAACTCCTCGTCCCAGAGGTCACCTTTGTAGAGAGTCGACTCCTCAGTCATAGTCTCTGAAGGGTTCTCTGAATCCACATCTAAAAAGGGGCAACAAGAGGGGTGAGCTTCCACAAAGCCCAGTGAGGGGTACACACAAACATCCACAACAAATTATGAAATAAAAATAATAAAAATGCCCAACCAAACTAATATGAATGCGTTTATATGAATGCAATGCCATGATCCATATTATTAGCAAACAAACATAATCAACAAAATCTAAGTCCATAATGGGTATTAGTGCTACTACAACATAGATGGTATCCTCAGTCATGAATGTCCGTTATCGATCCCCAAGGATACAAGCTACTTGAGAGTCAGTAGCATACCGGTCCCTACATGGCTACTTCAGTACCCGATAAACCCCTATTTATAATCCCCCATAATATGTCTCATCACCGAATCTAACATCGAGTGATGGTTTGTCACAATGCCGGTACCCCCCTCGATCACTGGAAATCGTCCCCAACCTCGTTCCGTTGGACGATAGGATTAGCCAATACATAAACCTTATTGGCAAGGGTTGTAGCACTGGGGTAATTATCCTAGCTCAATCCAATATAAAAATGTCCAACTAAACCAATATGAATGCAATGACATGATCCGGATCATTAGTAACCAAAACCTAATCAACATACTCTAAGTCTATAATGGGTATTAGTACTACTGCAACCTAGGTGGTATCCCTCGACATGCATGTACGTTATCAGTCTCCAAGGATACAAGTTAGTTGCTAGTCAGGAGCATATCAGTCCCTGCATGGTTTCTTCAATACCTGGTAAGCCCCTATTAATAATCCTCCATAATATACCTCATCATCGAACCCAACATCAAATGATGGTTTGTCACAATGCCGGTAGCCCCCACCTCGATCACCAGAAAAATCCCCAACCTCGGTTTGTTGGACAGTAGGATTAGCCAATACATAAACCCCTATTGGTATGGGTTGTAGTACCAAGGTAGTTATCCTAGCCCAATGCATTCTAACATGCCACACCACATTACAATCACACTCACACACCCCGTGGGCATATAGTGTCGGAACCAACCTTCGGCTATCCTATACACCACACTCACACACCGTGGGCATGCAGTGCCGAAACCAACCTTCGGTCACCCTGCACCCCAATCTCCACAACACACATTCAAACACACACACACATTCACCCTGGGCATGCAGTGCCGAAACCCAACCTTCGGCTACCCTGCATCTCAGTCACACACACACACACATTCCATTTACAACTCATATCATTATGCAACATACACATCCAATACAAGTAATAAGTTTATAATATGCAATTAACATGCTCATCTACATTTGCATCATAACATAAACATCTCATAAAATAAAATCACACAAATCCCCTCACCTTGGGTTCTAGGTGATGATGGACAGCCAATGGCCTTACGCCGCATTGTCTCATCACCTCTTGGTTCTACTCCTAGGATACATAAGATTTTTAATAAAATAATTCAACTGTAGAGAAATGAGGCCCTCGGCACGTGTTCTAGCTTAATTTCATATTTCTCTTCTTTTGGAATTGTTCTCAACATGGGGTTTTTTTTTATAACTATAGGGCTAATTTATATGTTGGGGATGTTCACTCACCTCAATTAACTTAGATTAAGTGTAATCAATGGGTTGGTTAAGATGAGTTTACATAATGCACCCAAATTCCCAAAAGTTCAAGTCGTGACTAAGCTAAATTTGGGGATTTTGGTTGAGGGTGTATGTGGTGACCACCCCAATCTACTATTCATGTATTTAATTTCATTTTTCCCAACCTAATTTTGGGTTTGAATGGTGGGTATAGAGGGTTTGGGCAAAACCCACCATTTCTAGGGTTTAATTACCAAAATTGGGGATTTCACTATGGAGGGTTAATGGACTCAAATTGATCCATCAATCTTGCTAAGATAAGTCTCCTACACTAAACCCCTCTCCCAATTTGTAGTTTTCACAAGTGGGAATGTGGGTTTTAGTAAATTTCCTCATTTATAGGTTTTGTGTTGTTCAAATTGGGGGTTTTTGATGGGGCTTCCTATGAAGGAGGTTTATGCACCCAATGTGAGTTACAAAACTTGCTAGCTAGTTCCCCACACCGAATCCCCAAACCAATTTGTACATAGGGCATGTGGGTAGGGAGATTCGATTGGGGCGATTCTCCAATAGCTCAATAGAAAGGGAAAAGTGTACGAGAGAGAGAGAGACATGTGAGTGTGGAGAGGGGTAGAGAATGATCTTACCTTACTTGGTAGGAAACTCTTGCTTTCTCCTCCCTTGCTCTTCTTCTTCTCTTTTCTCCCTTATCTTGTTTTAAGTTTGGTAGAAATGAAAGGAATGGTAAAAGTCTCTATTTATAGTCACTTAAGTTAACTAAGGACTATTTAGGAGAAAAATGGGTTTTCATTCATTACCAGGTTAATTCATTGTTTAGCACTAACGGGCCCACCTTGGGGTGTCTGGATACATTAATCTATTTCCCAATATGTTGTCCCAACTATTGGGAGTGGTCTGAGGTGCACGGGTGCGAGGGCCAGGGCCCCACGGCCAAATAACCAGATTTTGGCTGGTATAACTCATCTGAGGATTTCACCGATGAAATCCGAATTGGTCCATTTGTGTGGAAATGGATATTTAAGTTGAACGAGCCATTTCTAAGGTGTTTCCACTATGTGAGCCCCACCCCTTGGTGTAGTTTACTATTAAAATTCGGGCAAATCCACAAGTTACTAGTGGTTGTCACCCGGGTTGCATTACCTATGTCCAAAAGTTTAAATTTGGTCGGGATTTTGGGCACGGGTGTAACAAGTAACCAAGGGGCATTCATCATATACAAGGCTTTGATTCAGGTTTTCCCTCCCTGGGTTTTCCCTCCCTGGATGCAGGTATGCCTAGGGAAAAGAGAATCTTATCTACTAAAACACAAGACTGTTAGAAATGGTAGCTAGGTAGTTGTTGATGTCTTATCTGAGATTAAAGTTAGATCGTCTATTTTATTTAACAATGGAGAGCAAACCTGAATATGGAAATCTTTACTGTTGCTTGATTGTACCTGCACATAAGTCTACATAGTCAGTAGTTCTCAGTAATCACTTTATTTTTAGTAATATCCTTGCTGTTTTTGAACAGTTATTTCCTGGTGAGTTGCAATAATACATCCTCCAACAACATTCTATGATTCAAAGCAACTAAGTAAGACAGAAACCAGCCTCCTTGGGGTTTACTGACAGAAAACTCGGAGGGAGAATTTGATGGTGTATGCCTGAAATTGCGGTGGCATGAACTTCCCATGATTTAAAGCAACTAAGTAACTGATTAAAACTGTCCAAACTAGTCACAATGATCATGCTAAGAGAATAAAAAAATAAAAAATAAACAAGTAATCAATTAATCAATTCAATAATGAGTTTACAGGCTAAATGGCAAGCAGAAGCACCAGAAGGATGTTTTGCTGGCTACTGTACATGAATTTATCGATTGCTAGTTGGGTTACTGGAACCTATGGTTCATACAACAGTTGTAGATTATTCACAGGTCTCACACATGTCAAGTCAGACGTATGCAATACAGTTGGACACTCAGTTGAAGAAAACTGCTATCATGCATAGAGAAGAGATGCTTTTTTGTTATGCTATGCATTTCAATGTGGTTCCAGGTCAATGTTTAATTTTGATCCTTGAGTTCTTTTAATTACTTCCCTTTTACTTGCTTTACTAGCATTACTATGATACACATAAAAATGAGCATATACTAGGTATTACCATTAATTTCCCTGAAAAGCCAGGGCTCCTTAACCCTTCCAGCTGGAACTTCTTCAAACATACAGCATATCCCAATTTCTGGATTCTGGAGGTTGCCATAGCTAACACTCCATCTCCATCTTGATAGATGACACTTGCATATGTTTCATATCAAACTCTAAAAAATCATGTACAATGGCATACCCAGTACATAAGACTACTGCCCCTGTGGGGTCTGGGGAGGGTCATATGTATGCAGCCTTACCCCCTCTTAGCGGACAGTCTGTTTCCTGAGTTGAATCCTCAAGCACTAGGTTGCAATGGAGCAACCTTACCATTGTACGGAGGCCCATCCTCACTCTCAAAAATTCTGTAATCCCCAAAAATATGTTTACGAGTCATCCTAAATTGTTCATAATGAAATGAGATTATGGATATTACCTTTCATTATATTTCACAAGTTACAGGAAATCATCAACAGAAAACAGAGCATACTAAGGAACCTTTCATTTCCTAAAAGTGTGTCAGTAGCAGACTAATGGCCCAGACTCAGATTGAAGCAAATATCAAGGAACATTCTCATTTTCTATTTTGAGGTTCAAAAGTATGTGATATGTGCCAAATATATAATACCCAAGGACTGCCTCAATGAATACTTGTACAGTAACATATTATTCTTCACAAGGGTGTAACAGTGACAATGTATAATGGCATCACATTTTTTATGCCTTCATGTCTGACCAGTGACAACTATCCATTTTTTTAAAACTAAACATAAAACCATCTGTCCATGTCCTATATTTCAGGCAAGCATAATTATATAAGAAACAACTAACTAAAAATAAAAGGCAAGACAAGCAGTCAATTTAACATAGAACTTAAATGCATAAAGAGAGACAAATTAGATTATATTTGCACCTCAAATAGAAGAACACCCAGACTGTAGATATATGACGAAAAAGTGCACTCCCTGTCATTCAGTTCATATGGACTAGCGAACCATTTCACTTACAGCTGTACATGCCTAGATGCCATCAGCTGTCATGTGGTATTATATATAATGGGCACTCCGTACTGAGTTGTATCAATCACTAAATCGTGTACTCCCATGTTGTTAGTATCAACCTCTTTTACTGTTTTATACTTGAAGCCAGATCCAGCGGGAAATTGAGGCTGTTGTCCAACAAAGATCATCTGCTCACTATCATACCCTGTCCAAAGGGCCTCTTCCTACTCAAATGATGTTCCAAGCAGGGAATATCTTGATTTATGACATACTCTAATCTTTTGGACAGAACCAATACATTTAACCTGATTTAATGGCAACACCATAAAACAAGATGGACTTGCATCTGGCAAAGCAACTCCTTGAGAATGTGACAGATTCACCAGCTCCTAGACTTCAGCTACTCCCTTAAACTAATTTCTCCATGAATCAAAGTGGGACCAATGCCAGCTGCAGCCTAAGGAGGAGGATCTTCTGCTTTTGCACTTGCATCAAGAGATGCATCAGAAGCCACACCAGTGACACATGTAGTATTCCTATTATTCTTGCCTGTGACTGCAGCATCAATGCCATCTTGAGCTCCCAGATATCCAGATGGAACTCCCTTCCCTTTCAATGTATTCTTCAAAAAAAAGAAAACTGAGAAAAGCCAGATAACGATAGAACCTTTTACTCCTGACACCTCCAGGTGATAATGCATTGCTTGAGACAGTATCTCTGCTGGTAGTGGTTAATTGTTTGGAGATCTCAGCATTATCCTGATTAGAATGCTTACTGGGTGAAGGCTTTTGAACCCAAACCTCAGGGGGAAACATGCTCCTCACCTCATCTTTGTTGCTTGCCATTGGTAGGTCCTTGACCCTGGTAGCCATGTCACCCTGCAAACTCTCACTTCCAAAGCCACTTGCCAGCTGATGAAAAATTTCCTACTGTTGGTCCCAATTCTGCATTTCTTTTCCACTGATTAAGCTTCCAACCATTGCTAGTTTGGATTCTTGAAAATTTTCATCATTAACTCTTCAACCATGACCCCGGATTTATTCATCAACCAATGGCAAGAAGCAGCAGGTTCAGACCCAGCTAACAGAGTTTTCCAGATTCTGACCCTGACCCTCTAAGGTATCTCTATACACTTGAGGTGAGGCCCCGGGCCAATCACTGCTGAGCGGGTATAAACGTAGTTGTATATTCCAACGTATTGTGGCTGTCTGGTTTTAAGTGTTGATTGTTGTATTCCTTCTGAGAATTTCACCCTCTGCCACATCATTTGCGGTCACCTTTTCACCTTCTCCCTTCATGCATACAAATGTACTTCATGCAATCTAACGAATGATGATTTTTCAATAGTCTAGTTTTATCTAACTCTTCAATAACCACTGACGAGAAAAATACTGGTATCAACCTCTTGGATAAGCAAAGTCCATTTGGATTAAAATAAGATAAACCCCATAGCCAATGATGTAGCAATATGCAAAATCTTCTTGAAATCGCAGTCTCAACTCTCAAACGACCATCAAACGCTAAATAAATAATAGTAAATGAGAAATAGCAAAATAAATGACAGAAATACAACAAACCAATTGGTATATCCAGTAAGCTCAATCATTGGAAGTTCAAAACTAACTGAAAGAACCACAAAATTCCAAATCTCATAGCAAACAAAATTCATCAAACTTTTCAAAGTTTAAGTTCGAAGAAACCATAAATTGGTATAGGGAAACCAATACTAGAACAACAACAAATCCCAATTCGCATAACCAACTTGCACAAACCCAAAAAATAATGCATCAAATAATCCAATTCCATAATGTTGAAACAGAAAGGAACCCACAATGAGAAAACCTTAAAAGCTTGCAGGAGTATCAACTATCAAGAAAGAAAAGGTCACAACTCACAAACTTACCTGAAGTGGAAATAATCTCTTCATCTCTCACTCATAGCATTCCATCAGTTGGAAAACTACAACAAAAGAGACAAAAACAAACAAAAAAAAAGAGGAAAAGTGATGGTGAGAATTCAAAAACTAAATAAGAAGCATAAAATGGGTTATGAATATTCAGATTTTTACATGATAAAGAAGATATATATACATATATAAAATATAATTTTCGGATAAAATTGGACACTTTTTTTTTAGATCAAAAGAGAAATTATATATTAACACGAGAATGAAGCGTCCCTACAAAGTCAAAGAACAGAAGCTAAGGAATACAAGAAGGTGTTTCCAAGTCGCACGAAACAAAATATGAGTCTAAGAAGCAAAGTATGTTTGACTAGAGAATTCCCTTCTTGCAAAATATGCTTGAAACATACTTGGTTGAAATTTGATAATAAAGTTCAGCGTTCATGTATAATATGGTGGATTCTCCAAGGGATATTCATTGAGAGATGATTTAGAATATTGGTAATCATTCCTTACACACATAAACATACACAAAGAAAGAAGAAAAAAAATACATGCTACATATATATATATAGATTGATAATCATTAGATTATCATGGTCAATCCATATGTTGCTGAAGATTGAGCTTGTAGATAAAGATGTACACATAAGATGGGAAAACAATACCTTGGTTTGCTCAGAAAACAGTACGTTAGATTCTCTCTCTCCTTGCCTGCTACCAAATATCTGAAATTTGATGTATCCCCTTTGATCCATTTTGGTTGCCTTTGGCTTTGTCTTTGATGGTCTCCGCCCGGGAGGGCTTTTCCTTATTGGTCTTTGCCTTCCCTACAAAGTCAAAGAACATAAGCTAAGGAATACAAGAAGGTGGTTCCAAGTCGCACAAAACAAAATTTGAGTCTAAGAAGCAAAGTGTGCTAAATGTTTGACTAGAGAATTCCCTTCTTGCAAAATATGCTTGAAACATACTTGGTTGAAATTTGATAATAAAGTTCAGCATTCATGTATAATATGGTGGATTCTCCAAGGGATATTCATTGAGAGATGATTTAGAATATTGGTAATCATTCCTTACACACATAAACATACACAAAGAAAGAAGAAAAAAAATACATGCTACATATATATATATAGATTGATAATCATTAGATTATCATGGTCAATCCATATGTTGCTGAAGATTGAGCTTGTAGATAAAGATGTACACATAAGATGGGAAAACAATAACTTGGTTTGCTCAGAAAACAGTACGTTAGATTCTCTCTCTCCTTGCCTGCTACCAAATATCTGAAATTCCCCCCCCCCATTTGATGTATCCCCTTTGATCCATTTTGGTTGCCTTTGGCTTTGTCTTTGATGGTCTCCGCCCGGGAGGGCTTTTCCTTATTGGTCTTTGCCTTCCCTACAAAGTCAAAGAACATAAGCTAAGGAATACAAGAAGGTGGTTCCAAGTCGCACAAAACAAAATTTGAGTCTAAGAAGCAAAGTGTGCTAAATGTTTGACTACAGAATTCCCTTCTTGCAAAATATGCTTGAAACATACTTGGTTGAAATTTGATAATAAAGTTCAGCATTCATGTGTGATATGGTGGATTCTCCAAGGGATATTCATTGAGAGATGATTTAGAATATTGGTAATCATTCCTAACACACATAAACATACACAAAAAAAGAAGAAAAAAAATACATACTACATATATATATATATATTGATAATCATTAGATTATCATTCTCAATCCATATGTTGCTGAAAATTGAGCTTGTAGATAAATATGTACACATAAGATGGGAAAACAATACCTTGATTTGCTCAGAAAACAGTACCTTAGATTCTCTCTCTCCTTGCCTGCTACCAAATATCTGAAATTCCCTCCCCCCCCCCC
>NC_056566.1:4214149-4237977 GCF_013358625.1 Macadamia integrifolia
CTGCTACCAAATATCTGCCCCCCCCCCCCCCCATTTGATGTATCCCCTTTGACCCATTTTGGTTGCCTTTGGCTTTGTCTTTGATGGTCTCCCCCCGGGAGGGCTTTTCCTTATTGGTCTTTGCCTTCCCTCTCCCCCTCCTTCCCCATTGTATATTCTTCTTTTCTCTTAGTAATGAATTGACTTGTTCATCTAAAAAAAGAATATCTGAAATCACTGAAGCGTGGAGAAAGAAAATTCCAACGCTACTCTTATAGTAAGAGAAAATGTAAAAATGCAAAAAACATTCTCTATGAATTTGATCACTGCATTGAAAAGAAAGCGACATCACCTTACTAAGGTTCAAAACATGTACAAAAGAAACTGCAGGAAATCAAGCCTCCAACTTATTATAGGGGGAAAACGAATGTTTTCCAGGCCCCTCACTGATTAGTAAAACATTCCATCCAGCTGCCCTGTAATAAAATAATAATTAACAGATTTCACATCACTCTTAGAAAGAACTTGTAAGGTTGCAAACACTTATTCCTCAAGTGATCAATAATAAATAGCAATTATCTTATCCCTTATGATTGTGCGTCAAATATAAATTAAAATAGAAAACGACACGTTACTGAGAATAAGAATGAAAATATAATGATTAGTAAACCACTACTTCAGTGAAGCAAAATATTAAGCGGATCTCCAAATAAGAAATTTTTCTCATGATGTTGAGGAAGGAAAAACATACAAGATCAAGATCCTCTTTCTCCATAATCTCTATGTCAGCAATATGTCCTTCATATCGTCAACTAAGATATGGGTTAACATCTATTTCCATCTTTTCCTGTAATATTAATATGTAAGCACGGATTATATTGAAAATGAATGTAACTAACAAAAGGAAAAAAAAAAAAAATAGACATTTGCCTAACAGTCCATTGTAAGAGAGGCTGACTTCTTGCTTTTTATTTTCCTCCCTTTACATCACTTTTTTTGTTTTTATTTTAGCTATATTGAAAAATACCTTCAGGCGGCATAGAAATAAGGAGGAAACTTGTTCTTAGATTTTAAAGTAGACCCATTCTGATGCAACAAAAATTATAAAAGTCAGTGAATATGAATAAGAGCTTTCACCTGAGTAACAAAGTACATATCAATACTGCATGCCTTGCTGCTTGTGTCATGAACTCCAAATATAATGAATTGGAAGAGGATAAGGCTAAAATGAGGAAGCGAGTATTGTATGAAACCACTCACTGAGCAACATTTATCACTACAGATATTAGAAAAGTGCATAACCTAATGTAATTTTAGGAAATAAATATGGAAACAACTTAAATAGAGATAGCTGCCTAGAAAGAAGAAATAAAATGAGCCATGCTATGTGTCCAGGCCAGAGCATTCTCTACCAAACAGAAGAGAATCCTCCCATGGACAATGCAGAAAAAGGTCAATGGTGACAACATTCATAACCAACACAGATTGAAAATAAAAGGCAAAAATTATTTTCTTACCATGGATTTCCTCCTCATATGACTAAAATAAATGTTTATCAATGAATAAGATTTATAAGAATAATAGGAAAGAAATATTTGCCACTCCACACAGCTCCACAAGATCATAGAACCTCAGAGAAAACATCAGTAAGAAGAAAACCGATAGAAACCCATGAACATGCTATGGGTGTGAGAACTTTGGTCTTTTCAAGGCTATTTGCCTATCCCAATCCTCAAAAGAACACCAATAGAAACCTTGCACCACCTATAAACGACCAACATAAAGAATTCGTTGGTAAAGTTGAGCCAATCTTAGTGATGGGCAGTTTGAACGATGGCGGATCAATTATGACGCAACTCGCCACATGAAGAATTCATTGGCTCCTAACTAAGGTTGCAAAGATGTACAAAAGCAACTACAAGAAATCAAGTTTCCAACTTATTATTATAAGTAAATGTATGTTTTTCGAGCAAGCTCACTAATTAGCAAAACACTCCATCCATCTTCCTTGTAAAAAAATATAATTAACAAATTTCACAACATTCTTACAAAGACAACACCTGTAAGAGATTGCTACCACTTAATCCACGATCAATATTCTTTAGCGATTATCTTATCATGAACGACTGTGCGTCAAATGTAGAATAAAAATGGAAAAATACACTTTACCGGGAATAAGGATGAAATTGGATGATTATAAACCACTATTTCAATAAAGCAAAATACTAAGAGTAACTCTAAAGGAGAACTTGTTCTTATGAGGTTGAGGATGGAATAACATACAAGATCAAGATTCTCTTGCTCCATAATTTATAGGGAAATTTATAGCGCCACCCTAGAGAATGCCACAATTAGAGAAACAACCCTTGCATAATATTAAATTACGCTTGCATCACCACTCTCTTGGGGAATATACCATAAATACTGACATGGGTTATCTTTGTTAAATACTAAAATACCCTCATAATAAGTAAACTACCAAGTATGTCGTTATCATCCTTCTTCCCCAAATCAAAGAACCAACCCCTGTTTTAAAAATTTCCCCTATATCGAGAAGTTCCAAATTGATGGCTATTGGAGCAATCGACGCTATTGGGTTTCCGAGAAGTTCCAGCGGCCGATAGTCGCAGGGAATGTGAATGAGATTTTTGAAGAAGAAAGGACGCTACATGGGATTATCCGGACAAGGCAGATCAACTTATATAAGTCTAATCGAACTCTCAGTCAATATATAAAGTATCCATTGAGAATCTTAAAAGAGGGAAGAAGCGATGCACACTAGGCTTGGTCTAGCTTATCATCACCGCCATTTCACCCAAAAAATCGCCCATTCCCTACAAGGATCGCTAACGAACAACTCAGAAAATACGGATGTGAATGAGAATTTTAGAGCTCTGCAACTTCATCCACGTCAATGTGAATAAAATTTTTGGAGGGTAATTTTTTGTCATAGACCTCGTTTTCGTCGGAGGTCTTGAATCAGAGGATTAGGTCTCAGGTCACCAACGATATTGGCCGGGGTTTGTGGTGGTGATTCACACCCATTTGGTAAGCTTGAGAGCACAGAATGACCTCTATCGCCATCCATCTCTGTTATGACATAAAAGAAAATTCGACAATTTTGTAACCCAGCCTTGCTGGACATCGAATGGGTATCCTCTTTGAACACCACCATGGAGTGGAGGAGAACATTGAGGTACTGGGCATATGCAGGCCAACCAATGGCGTTGATGATATTGGAGTCGAGAAGGGATGAAGTGATGGGATCGGACTATGACTAAACACCACTGGTGAGCTTGATAACAGGCTTAAGCTCCAAAAGGCATATATTTCTTGGCTTAGAGGGTGCCTGCGGCGACCAGGATTTCTGTTTTCCACGGTGAAGGCGAAAAGGTGGAGGTGAAGGTGAAGGGTAAAATGAAACCACTCACAAATGTAAGAGTATCATATGAAACCACTCACAGATGTAAGAGTAAGCAGCCATCCAAGCCTCTTCTCACCTTTCTATAATCTATGAACTCTCTACATCTACCTACGTCGTTCTCACTATTGCTTCATGTTGATCATATAACTTCTTTGGAAAACATCTCTAGTTCAATCGAGACCTATGACAGCCTCATTGCTATCCATTTTTTTTCTTCCATAATTAGGTTGAATCGGTCAAACAAGAAAAACTAATTTGTGTTCGAATGTCAAAAATTGAAGAGAAAAAAGAATCTTGAACAAAAAATAAAACAAGTTAGATAAGCCTGGTCCAAGAAACCACATCTTGATGTGAGATATATTCGGTAGCATGTCTCCTCTAAATTTTGAATCCTTCAATTCTACATTTTTAAGTATTTGGAAATTAATTATTTATTACTTTCAATTATATGGATCTCTTATAATTCCATGAGAAGTTGTCTCTTATAATTCCATGAGAAGCTGCTCTAGCTAACAAGAATGGCCAGTCAAAGAAACCACCATTGTATATGACATAAATACCAAGTTTCACTTCCTGCATATGAACAAACAATTGTCCGAAGAGCTCTTCTTGCAAACCTGTAGAAATATAAAAGCATAAAATATGATAAATAAAAAAATATGTGCAATGGCAACATGTATCAAAATACCAATTAAGGAAATCCCATTACCTTGTTTTTCCCATTTACACTTTTAAGTACCCTTTGTAATCCAGTTTGGTGCACTCCAGATTTTCTATTTCCTGCCCCACACACTAAAGCAAATGTGGTATTCTTGAATAATTCATTAAGGATCAAACAATTCAAGTAATAATCACTATACAGATTTACAAAAGTAACTGTATGAATATTTCGATCTACCGCTTTGATAAATAGTATGGCACATCTATCATTTATTTTCAGTGCCAACAACACCAATGATCCACAAGATCATAAATTTTTGTACCACTATATACTAAAAAATGGCATAACCTAATGTTATCTTAGAAACATAAATATGGAAACAACTTAATAGAGGTAGCTACCTAAAAAGAAAAAAGAAAATGGGTCATTTACGTTTCCAAGCAACAACGTCCTCGGCCAACCAGAAGAGAAACCCCGAACCCCCCCACCTGGACTATTTATAAGAATGATAGGAAAACAAATAATTGCACCTCCACACAGCTCCAGAAGATCATATAACTTCAAAGAAAACACCAGTAAGAAGAACACAAATAGAAACCCTAAACATGCTATGGGACTGGGAACATCGGTCATTTCAAGGTTATTCGTCTGCCCCAATCCTTAGAGAATACCAATAGAAACCTTCCACCGCTTGTAAACCACCAAAGTAAATAATTCATTGGCAAAGTTGATTCAACCTCAGTCATGGGCAATTTGAAGGATGGTGGATCGACTATGAAGCAACTGGCCACATAAAGAATTCATTGGCATCTAACTAAGGTTGCAAACATGTACAAAAGCAACTGTAGGAAATTAAATCTCCAACTTATCAAGGAAATGTACATTTTCCAGGAAAGCTCATTGACTAGCAAAACACTCCATCCATCTAGACTGTAATTCCCAAACATCAATTCATGCTAAC
Source organism: Macadamia integrifolia (assembly GCF_013358625.1). Lineage (NCBI taxonomy): Eukaryota > Viridiplantae > Streptophyta > Magnoliopsida > Proteales > Proteaceae > Macadamia > Macadamia integrifolia. The sequence continues at coordinate 4,219,175 of NC_056566.1, forward strand.
AAAATATAAATAACAGAGTTCATATCATTCTTCTAAAGACAACACCTATAAGGGATTGCCAAAACTTATTCCTCTAGTGATCAATATATTATAGTGATTATCTTACCCTGAATTACTGTGCATCAAATATAAAATAAAAATAGAAAAAGATACTTTATTGAAAAATAAGAATGAAGATTGGATGATTAGTAAATCACTACTTCAATAAAGCAAAATATAAGTGGAACTCCAAATGAGAAATTTTACTCATGAGGTTGAGGAAGGAAAAACATACAAGAGCAATATCCTCTTTCTCCATAATTTTTGTATTTGCAATCAAACCTTTATATTGTCGCCTCAGACATGCCTCAATATCTATTTCCAACTTTTCCTATAATATTAACAAGTAGGCACAAATTATTATAAAATAAATTAACTAACAAAGGGGGAAAAAAATTAATACTAGTTAACATCACTATTTGAACATGAGGCTAACTTCCTGCTTGTCATTTTCCACCCTTTACATCACTTTTATGGTTTTCTATTTGTAACCCTTGTATTGAAATATACCTTCATAGAGGCACAAAAATAAGGAGGAGACTTGTACTTAGACTTGAGACTTGAAACTTGAAAGTAGACCATCCTGATGCAACAAAAATTATAACACACCTGAGTAAAAGCTTACGCAACTGGGTAATGACTAATGAGAAAGAACCATGTCATCAATAAAATCAGTAAACTGAATATGAATAAGATGTTTGACCTGCGTAACAAAGTACAGATCGATACAACTCTATGTCTTGTTTGTGTCTTGAATCTTGATCCTCTGAAGATGACTGCAAAGGATAACAACATAAGGAACTCCAAATATAATGAATCAGAATAGGATAGGGCAGGAATGAGAAAGCAAGTATCAAACGAAACCACTCATAGATGCAAGAGTGAGCAACCATTTCCGGGAAATATAAAAAAATCCTGGCTTGGACTCGAGTTCCTCCTCAGTCTTGCGGATAAGCTTTTGTTTATTTCTTGGATCTCAGTGCTCTATACATCTACCATCGCCATTCATTGTTGCTTTATAGAACTTCCTCGGACAGCATTTCTGGTTCAGTGTCAACGGGTGAAGGTGGCTGAATCATTTCCCCTACTTTTTGTTTAGTTTATTTATGTATTCTGACAAAAATGCCCTTGGGTTCCTGAACTATGTCCTGTACATCCTCATTCCGATCCATTTCTTCTCTGCCATAATCGGGTTGAATCAGTAAAATAAGAAAAACTAACTGAAGAACTGTATCCTTATTCTAAGATTCATTATTTATCTTTTATATGTAAAAAATAGTTTTAATTTAAATTATACACTAGGTTCAGGATGTATAGACTACAGAATTTCAGACTTTGAATAACAACCAACCTATACATACATGGATAGAGATGCAAATTGAAAAATTGTTACCAGCATGAGCCCACTATTCAATCCAATTCAGTTTGAACAAGGAAAAATGCCTCCAAGTTCAAACTGGTAGAAATATGTAATACCACTCAGCATCTATTATATGAGAAGGGTGGGATGGGGACCTGATAGGCCTTCCCATCTTAACTGAAGTACTTTTGCCTCAGGAAAACCATTTAATGCAAAAGAATACACACTTGAACCACACCTTCATAATCAGTGGAGGCTAAATAATTCTTAGAATAGCTCTTCCAAAGAACCCAACTGAGATTCAATTTGCTTGCCATCTCATTAACTGGGTAATGGATATCGACAAAATCATTGAGGTGTGCATGGAAATCGAATATCTTAATTTACTTCGACACCCCAGCAGCAAAAAAGTAGTCCTCATCTGATCAAAACTAAATAAAAAAATCATATTTGCTGGGTTAAGAAGATCCCCATTTCATAATACCCCGGGAACTTCAGACTTACTATAGCAAGCATACTTGCATAAGCCACTCAAAAATTTTTCTAACGTGATCATTAGTTTGGTTAAGGCCCAACTCTCTGTTTTCATTTTGAATTAGGGAACATCCATCTTGGTTCTTCAATAACTCTTTATCTGACGGTGTTATTGTTGGAATGTATGTAATAGGGATACTTTAGGAACTGTGTTTATGTTAAGTTGTTGTATTTTGTATTTCCTTTTATTTATCTTTCACCTCCCTAGGAGGAATATGTAATTCCCTAAATTATTATTGGAAACTAACTTATGTGAGGTGAGCAAAAGAGCTAACACACGATTCTTCCCTCATCTCTCTCTTTCTCCTCTCATCGTCTCTCCTTCTCCTCTCTCTTCTCTTTCCCCTACTCAACTTCCAACTTGGTATCAGAGCTGCTATAATGAGTTTGAGCGTCGACTAAGTCTTCTTCCTCTCATTCTTTGAGTCTCTTTTGCACCCCCTTTGTTTTCTAGGGTTCCAATAGAGGCTATACTATGTAATAAAATTCAACAAGGTGACTTAATAGAGCTTTAGAAGCATTTTGAAGAATATTGGAGGTAGATTGAAGCATTAGAAAGCATTATTAGGGCCAAACCAAGCATTATTGGCCTAAACACCATTACCATCAGATCCAACTTCAAGCTTCTCTTTCTCTCTCTCTCTCTCTCATCAAGAAAGTGTCGGGGATGGGGTTAGGCCTGTACGTGTCATCCAAGGCCCCTTGTTTGGCCATCCTAACTTATGGTTTGAGATTTATGGTGTTGATGGAACACACTCAAATTTTTGCTTGCTGCCAGGTATCGACAGCAACCTTTTTTCTACATATATGGCCTGAAATGACTAGTATTGTGCTCTTGGGTTGTTTTTGATGCATGTATCCTATCTTATCTTGCATATGTGTGAGATTGGAATAAATTTCTATAGTTTAATAGTGGATTTGATTGGTTTCATCCCAAGTTTCATGTGTTAAGCTTACTGGTTTTTTTTCTCTTGGTTTTGAGAAGAATATTGGGGTATTGGATCTCCAACTTGGTTTCATCCCAAGTTTCATGTGTTTCTCTTTGCTTTGGATCTCCAACTTTGATTGTTTAGGAGTATCCTATCTTATGATGCATGTGCGAGATTGGAATAAAGTTCTACAGTTTAATAGTAGATTTGATTGGTTTTATCCCAATATTCATGTGATTTTAGCTTGCTAGATTTTTTTTCCTAGTTTTGAGAAGACAATATTGGGGTATTGTTTAGGAGTATCCACTCATTATGTCTGATCTCACTAAACCTTTGGAAGCTACATCAGGTGGGCTGAGTAGTACCACTCCTAGCCAGATTGCCTTTGACAACCCCAACACTCAGATTTCCCTTGTCAAGTTGGATAGCATCAACTATTTAGATTGGTCATACTCTATGAAGCTATCCTTGAGGAGTCGAGAGAAAATTGGATATATTAATGGGGCTATCAAGGTTCCCACTGTCTCTAACCCAGAACATTTATATATCATAAATGAAAAACTGCAAATTCCACTGTTATGACTTGGCTCCTCTTTTCTATGAAACCTGAGATTGGCAGAAAGATCTAGAAGGAAACTGCTAAGGATGTCTCTAAGACCTATGACATGGTGGGTGACTCTGTTAATGTTTACCAACTCCTCCAGCAGACTCTCTCCTTGAAGCAGGGAAATATGACTATCTCTGAATATTACAATACTATTGTAAGACTTTGGGAGGAGTATTAATGTAGAACTAGAATCGGCAAACCAACCTAGTCCCAAAACAGCAGGATACTCTCGAAGAACAAACACAAGTCAAATTAGGATAATAGCACAACAGATCAGATTACAAGAGAAATCAGACCTGAAACAGTTGAAGCTATTGAACCAAATACTAGGGTTTCTTTGATCAGATTGGGACCGATAACAGGGGCTTACAAGACTTCAAATAGGTCCAAATCAACTTAATACCATGAACCAAAGTCCACGAGAACAGTAGGAACTGAACCAGATCTGTCAATTTCAGTTCTGCTTTGTCACAGGTCACTAAAAGACAAGAAAAGGGAGAATTTTTAAATCTCTCAAACCACTGGTCAGAAAGAGCTCCCCTTTGGGTCGAGTTCTTCCCCAGATAGGACCTATCTTTGATCCAAATTTCAGCCCAAACTGATGGCTGAAAGTGTTTCTGGCAACAAGGGATCAAATAGGAAATATGAGGATTTTCTAGACAGAATTGAGAGAAAAGTGATTTAATTAAATACCTATGACAGTAGATCAGATCTGGAACACCTTGAGTATGGAAGAAAAGAGGGAGATAACTAGAAGAGGACCTCTTGTGTTTCACACCGCGGAGAGTCAATTGGATCAAACACCAATTCCATCAGCCTTGATCAAACACAAAACAAATCTCCATGTAGAAGACAATAGCAACAACCATTAATTTTTTTATCAAAATCATCTAGGCCTTTAGGAGCCTCCTTTTCTTTATTTATAATGTTAATGGGGGAGGGAATTACAAAATAGAAGGTTCCTCAAAAAGGAAACCAAATATTCTCCTAATACAATAGCTACTAAAAACTGAAATTAGAAACTAACTGAAATTAGAAACTAGTTGAAAAAGGAAACTAACTACTAAGGACTTGACTTAATTAATAACTTGACTCATAAGGAAACAAATATAACTCAAATCAAGCCCAACTAGAAAGGAAACTAATGAAAATGGAAACTAACTAGTAATCCCGTACTCAATCTTAGAGCCCCCTTTTTAGACCCATAAAAGTGGTCTATTACACTCAAAACACATGGGATCAAAAGCCTAACATGTATGGAACCCAACCCTAGGCTTATTCCTAATAAAACAAGCCTATTTTGGTAATTAATCTGCATCAAGTATGATAATTATTGGGACCTTCAGTTGTCTAATTCTGAAGATGAAGCCAAGGTCTACTGATCCCTTGAAAAGGAGCGAGTTCTGATCTTACTAGGGGTTGAACTCGGATTATGAGCAAATCCGGATACAGATTTTGGGACAGTCACCCCTTCCATCCCTTGATAAGGTGTGCACTAACTTATCAACAACTTAATAGAGGTAACAACATCCTCTGCCAACCAGAAGAGAACCCCCGAACTTGACTATGCAAAATAAACTGGTCAACCTATGACATATATTCAGAACCTACACAGATTGAATATGACTAACATAAATTTTTTATCCACCGATAAGATTTATAAGAGCAATAGAAATAGAAAGATTTGCACCTCCACACAACTCTAGAAGATCAGAGAACCTCAAAGAAAACACCAGTAAGAAGAACATCAATAGGAACCCTGGAACATACTATGGGTGTCGGAACTTCGGTAATTCAGGGCTATCCGTCTATTCCAATCCTCAAAAGAACAGATAATTGCACCACCTATAAACCACCAACGTAAAGAATTCAAAGGCAAAGTTGAGACAACCTTAGTGATGACACAACTAGCGACATAAATAATTCATTGGCACCTGACTAAAGTTGCAAATATGAACAAAAGCAACTGCAAGAAATCAAATTTATAACTTATTATAAGGGAATGTGTGTTTTCCCCGTGTGCTCACTGATTATCAAAACACTCCATCCATCTAGCAAGTAATTCCCAAACATCTATTCATACTAACAAAATGAAAAATTTCATATCCTTCTTACAAAGACAGCATCTGTAAGGGATTGCCAATACTTATTCCTCTAGTGATCAATATATTATAGCGATTATGTTATCCCAATTAGTATCCATCAAATATAAAATAAAAATAGAAAAGATACCTTACTAGAAATAGGGATGAAGATTGGAAGGTTAGTAAATCACTACTTCAATGAAAGAAAATATTAAGTGGAACTCCAAAGGAGAAATTTTTTTCATGAGGTTGAAGAAGGAACAACATACAATATGAAGATCCTCTTTCTGCATAATTTCTATATCAACAATTTGTCCTTCATATCGTTGCCTCAGATAAGCCTCAATGTCTGTTTCCAACTTTTCCTGTAATATTGACAAGTAAGCACGGATTATTGTAAAATAAATTTATCTAACAAAAGGGAAAGAAAAAATATTGATACAGGCCAACAGTACATTTAACAAGACTGACTTCTTGCTTTTCATTTTCCTCCCTTTACATCTCTTTTTTACTTTTCCTTTTATAACCCCTGTATTGAAATATACCTTGGTGGCGGCATAGAAATAGTAGGAAACTTCTACTAAGATTTGAAAGTAGACCACTATTGATGCAACAAAAATTATAAAAAACTGAGTATACGCTGATGCACCTGGGTAATGAGAAAGAACCACGTCATCAATTTTAACAGTAAACTGAATATGAATAAGATGTTTCACCTGTGTAACAAAGTACAGATCAATACAACCATATGTCTGGTTTGTGTCTTGATCCTCCCAAGATGACTGCAAAAGTTAACAACATAACGAACTCAAAATATAATGAATCATAAGAGAATAAGGCGGGAATGAGGAACCAAGTATCATACGAAATCACTCATAGACGCAAGAATGGGCAACCATTTGAGCCTCTTTTTACCTCCAGAAAATGTACCAAACCCTGGCTTAGACTAGAGTTCCTCCTCGGTGATGCGGATAAGCTTTTGTTTATTTCTTGCATTTTACCTCCAAAAAGTGTACTAAATCCTGGCTTGGACTAGAGTTCCTCCTCGATGATGCGGAGCTTTTGTTTCTTTCTTGCATCTCAACACTCTCAACTTTGCCGTTCATTGTTGCTTCTAGGTGGACCATATAACTTCCTTAGAATCCATCTCTGGTTCAGTGTTCAGCAGTGCTTTTTGTCTAATAATTTATGCCTTCTAAAGTTAATGCCCTTGGGTTCTAGAACAATGTCCTGTACCACCTCCTTCCGATCCGTTTCTTCTCTGCCATAATCTTATTAATTGGTCAAATAAGAAAAACCTATGAATTGTATCCTTGTTCTTTGATTCATTATTTATCTTTTATGTGTAAAAGAGTACTTCTAATTTAAGATATGAACTAGGTTCAAGATGTATAGAATACAGAATTCCAGACTTTAAATGACAGCCAACCTATACATACATTTATGAGATGTAAATTGACCAATTGTTACCAGCAGGAGCCCACTATTCAATCCAATTCATTTTAAACAAGGAAAAATGCCTCCAAGTTGGAACTGGAAGAAATATGTAATACCACTCAGCATCTCTTATATGATAGGACTACCCATCCTGAATGAAGTACTTTTGCCTCAGGAAAGACCACTTAATGCAAAAGAAATGCACACCTGAACCACACCTTCATAATCAGTTGAGGCCAAATAATTCTTAGTATAGCTGTCCCAGCAAACCCAGCTGAGCTTAAATTTGCTTGCCATCTCAATCACTGGGTAATGGATATCGACAGAATCAATGAGGTGTGCGCAGAAATCAAATACCTTAATTTTCTTCGATACCACAGCAGCAGCAAAGTGTTCTTCATCCCGATTGAAACTCAATGAGAAAATCACATTTACTATGTTTAGAAGTTACACATTTCTTAATAGCCCACGAACTTCAAACTTACTCTAGCAATATTACTTGCATAAGCCACTAAAAAATTCTGCAATGCAAGCTTTAGTTTAGTCAAGGACCCAATCTTAATTTTCATTTTGAATTGGGAAACATCTATCTCGGTTCTTCAATAACTCTTTATCTGACAGTGTTATTGCATCAGTATCTTGTATATGAACTTGAGACCTCATAGAGAAATAAGCATTTTCAAGCTGGCTTATATTCTTCATCAGCCTCTCTTCATTCAAGTGCATTTGAGCGTAAAGGTTCCTTAAGGAACCAGAATTCTGATAAGTTCCTTTTCGCAACCTCCTATATATCAACTTCTAAGTATCAAATGTCCTCACCAAACTTAGATGCCTGCTTCTGTTTTTTCTTTTCCTTTAGAGATATAAGAAAATGTATTGACAGCTCTGATTCAACATGATCTTCCTCATCAGATGATGACAAATCACGTCCATGTGAAAATTCTAGAGATTTTCCTGTGAGGTATAACATATTTTCAACAATTTCCCGGGGGTAAGAATAAAAATAAAGAGATTGAAGTCAATGTCCAGTCTCTAAATACAGGGCAGCTATTCTGATAAACTTGACAAGTTTACAAAAAATAAATTCCAGGAAACAAACTACATACAAAAGTTTGCAGTTGAAGAGCAAGTATAATTAAGAAAAACTGCCAGTGCTGACATTGACCACAATAATATGGAATAAGATAGTAATAAATGGTGGGTCTGGTTAGATTAGAGAGATCAGAGTGATAAAAAATGTGAGTGGATCTAATCTCATCTGTTAAATTCCTAGGGTAAAATGTTGATAGAACTCTCTACACAAATAGATGACAATATCTAATCTCAAGCATTTAGATCTCATAGTGGTAAGCACTGAGCAACTCTCACCACAACCATCTGATGGGTGGATGCCTTTAATTCCCACAGGGTTCTAAAGGAAAGGTGTGTGAGTGTCACTGGAACTGTTAGAACAATACTTTTCATCACAATTGGATTTAGTCGTGGAAAATAATGAGTTACATCCTATAAAATCAATTTAAGTAAAAAAGGGCATTTTTGTTTTCCAATAAAGCATAACGAAGAGAAGGGGCATGTGCACCCTTGGGGCTCAGTAGCAGAAATTAAATGGTGACGGCTAATGGCAGGGTAAATGTGGACCTATCTTTGGATGGCTGGAGAACAGTATTCAGAAAGCGCACAGATAATCTGCTTAATCCCAAAACAGTAAGGGTGACTATCAAATTATATTTCCTTTTTGGTGTCTAATAAAATGGCAAATATAAAGGGAAAGGGCATTCGTCATATACAATACTTTGATGCATGTTTTCATTCCCTGGATGCAGGTCTACCTAGGAAAAGAGAATATTATCTGCTAAAACATAAGACTGTCAGAAATGGTAGCTAGGTAGTTGTTGATGTCTTATCTGCGATAAAAGTTACATCCCCTATTTTATTTAACAACGGAGGGCAAACCTGAATATGGAATCTTTATTATTGCTTGATTGTACTTGCTGATAAGTCTACATAGTCAGTAGTTCTCAGTAATCACTTTATTTTCAGTAATATCCTTGCTGTTTTAATATTTATTTCCTGGTGAGTTGCAACAATATTCTATAACTGCACGCATATCTGACATGCAAGGCTTTTGGGTGCCACTACAAATGAATCGATGATACATAGATTTCAAAATTTACAACATAAATGGAGTAATTGGCTGAAGTGGACTGTGAATACCTTGTTGTTGGCCTTGAAGAATGTTCAAGATGAAGAAAGCAAAGACAGAAACCAGCCTCCTTGGGGCTTACTGACAGAACACTTGGAGGGAGAATTTGATGGTGTATGTCCGACATTGCGACAGCATGAACTTCCCATGATTCAAAGCAACTAAGTAACTGATTAAAACTGCCCAAACTAGTCACAAAGATCATGCTTTCAGCCCAAATCTTAAGAGAAACAAAAAAATAAAAAAATAAACTAATAATCAATTAATTGATTCAATAATGACTTTATAGGCTAAATGACAAGTATAAGCAATGGAAGGAAGTTTTTCTGGCTATATTGTACATGAATTACCTATTGCCAGTTCGGTTATTGGAACCTATGGTTCATACAACAGCTGTAGATTATTCACAGGTCCCACACATAGGCGATACAGTTGGACACTCAATTGAAGAAAACTGTTATCATGAATGGAGAAGATATGCTTTTTTGTTATGCCATGCATTTCAATGTGGTTCCAGGTATCCTCGAGTTCTTTCAATTACTTCCCTTTTACTTGCTTTACTAGCATCATTATAATACTGTTACTATTATTTCCTTGAAAAGCAAGGATTCCTTTACCCTTCCAGCTGAAACTTCTTCAAACATATAACACGTCCCAATTTCTGGATTCTGGAGGTTGCCATGTGCAACACTCCATACCCATGTTGATAAATGACACTTGCATATATTTCATATCATATTTTGAAAAAATCATATATAAGGGCATACCCAGTACAGAAGACTCATGCCACTGCAGAGTATTGGGAGGGTCATTTGTAAGCAGCCCTACCCCCGCTTCGTGGAGATGTTGTTTCCCGAGTTGAATCCTCCAGGACTAGGTTGCAATGGAGCAACCTTACTATTGTATAAAGGCAGGCCCTCACTCTCAAAAAACTATGTAATCCAATAAAATAAAAATATGGTTATAAGTCATCCTAAATTGTACATAATGAAAAGAGATTATGGATAACACCCTTCATTATTTTTCACAAGTAACAAGAAATCATCAACCGACCACAGAGCATACTAAAGAACCTTTCATTTACTAAAAGCGTGTCAGTTGCGGACTCAAGGCCCAGATACAAATTGAAGCAAATATCAAGGACATTCATTTTTTCTGTTTTCAGGTTCAAAGATCCAAGGACTGCCTCAATGAATACTTGTAAAGTAACATATTATTCTTCACAAGGGTGTAACAGTGACAATGTATAATGGCATCACATCTTTTATGTCACCATGTTTCACAAGTGACAAGTGCCCATTTCTTTAAAACCAAACATAAAAAAATCTGTCCAAGTCCTAGATTTCAGACCATATCTTAGCTATATTATTATATTAGAAAAAAGTAACTAATTAAAAATAAAAGATAAGACGATAAGCAGTTAATTTAACATAGAACTTAGATGCATAAAGAGGGACAAATCAGATTATATTTGCACCTCAAATAGAAGAACACCCAGACTATAGATATTTGACGAAAAGGTGCACTTCCTGTCATTCAGTTCCCCTTGTCTAGTTTACCACTTCTCTTCCAGCTGAACATGCCTAGATGCCTTCAGCTGTCATGTGGTTTAAGATATAACTGGCACTCCGTACTTACTTATAGTATTGCATTCTATATATGAGTTGTATCAGTCAGTAAGACCATACCCTCACTCCTGTACAGCCATATTGTTAATATCACCCTCTATTACTGTTTTATACTTAAGCCCGAAATTGAGGCGATTGTCCAACAAGCATCTGCTCGCTATAGTTGTTTATGTTTTGTGGAATTTTAAGCTTGCATACCCTGTTGAAAGGGTCTCTTCCTACTCAAATGATGTTCCAAGTAGGAAGTATCTTGATTTATGACACTCTAATCTTTGGGACGTGAAGCAATATATTTAACCCGATCTGATGGCAACATTATGAAACAAGATGGACGTACATCTGGCAAAGCAACTCCTTGAGAAGGGAAAGAGAGGGACAGAAATTCCACCCCTTCCATGGTTCTTGCACAGTTTTTAGACTGACCTCTCTTACTCAAATTCCTATTACTGTTGACATATATTCCATCAACGTTGCTGTCTTCAAGAAGTCACCAGTGATGGAAACGTACTTTCAAATGTCATTGATTTCCTCTCTCTCTCACACTTCGCTCAGCTCTTTCCCTCCTCCTCTCCTTTCCCCCAGCCATCTCCTTTGCTTCGTTGTAAGTGACATAAATACCAGGCTTCACCTCTTGCATATTAACATAACACTGGCTAAGGAGCTCTTCCTGCAATATAAAAGGATAAAATATGATGAAAAAAAAGGGCAATCTGAAGACATATCAAACAACCAACTAATAAAATCCCATTACCTTGTTTTTCACATTTTTCACTTTGATTCACACTTCGTAATCTAATATTGGGTGTATAAACCAGATTTTCTATGTAATCCCTCGGACACTAAAACAAATGTGGCATCCTTGAATAGTTCAATAATGATCAAACAATTCAAATAATAATCATAATACAGAATTACAAAACTAACTGTATGAATATTTCTATCTACCACTTTGACAAATAGCATAGCACATATTTCAATTTTTTTAAGAGCAAACAACCCCAATAATCCACAATATCATAAAAATTTTGACCAAGACAAATATCACTGAGTAAAATTTATCACTAGATGTTAAAAAAGTGCATAACCTAATGTAATCATAGGAAAAATAAATATGGAAAAACTACCAGAAGAGAATCCCCCCATAGACTATGCAAAATAAACTGGTCAACCGGTGACATATATTCAAAACCTACACAGATTGAATATGAAAAGGAAAGAATTATCTTAACACGGAGTTCCTCCTCATATGACTAATATAAATTTTTTATCAATCAACAAGATTTGTAAGAATAATACGAAAAGATAGATTTGCACCTCCACCACAACTCCAAAAGATTAGTGAACCTCAAAGAAAACACCAGTAATAAGAACACCAATAGAAACCCTAGAACATGCAATGGGCGTGGCAAGTTTAGTCATTTCAGGGCTATCCGTCAGTCCCAATCCTCAGAAGAACACCAATAGAAACCTTGCACCACCTGAAACCCACCAAAGTAAAGAATTCATTGGTAATGTTGAGTCAATCTTAGTGATGAGCAGTTTGAAGGATGGTGGATCAATTATGATGCAACTCGCCATATAAATAATTTATCTGCAATATAACTGAGATTATAAACATGTACAAAACCAGCTGTAGGAAATCAAGTCTCCAACTTTTTTTTTTTGGATGAATAAATAATTCATTACCAAGAGGAGAAGAATATACAAGGGGAAAGAGGGGGGGCGAAAGCTTAAGCCAACAAGGAAAAGCCATCCCAGGGGGGATCTACAAAAGGGGAATGTATATTTATCAGGCAATCTTACCAATTAGCAAAACACGCCATCCATCTAGCTTGTAATTCCCAAATGAAAATTCATGCTAACAATATATACCTAATATATTTCACATCATTCTTACAAAGACAGCACCTATAAGGGATTACCAGAACTTATTCCTCTAGCGATCAATATTCTATAGCGAGTATCTTATCCCGAATAACTAAGCATCAAGTATAAAATAAAAATAAAAAGGATACCTTACTTGGAATAAGGATGTACATTGGATAATTAGTAAATCACTACTTCAATGAAGCAAAATATTAAGCGGAACTCTAATGGAGATATTTTTCTCATGAGGTTGAGGAAGGAAAAGGATAACAGATCAAAATCCTCTTCCTCCATGACTTCTATATCCATCAATTTGTCCTTCATATCTTTGCCGCAGATAAGCCTCAACCATGGTTTTAAGTATCTCCGATACCGATACGATACCCTCCGATACGTATCTTAAATTTAGTCGGCCGATACGATACACATCGATACGATACATTGAATTTTTTAAATCATTTCGTATCGATACATATCCTACAATACATACCGATATGCATCAATACACCACTAATACACATCGATACGATACGACATGCCTCCATATGACTCTATGAAAAATATAAAATTGAGGTAAAATGTACGTTTCTATATGTATTGGTACGTATCGGTGAGTATCGGTATATATCAGCACGTATCGGTGAGTATCGATATATATATATATATAGGTACGTATCGGTGAGTATCGATACGTATCGGCGCTACGGTCATATAATGGCCAATATGGGTAATTTTTCAGAAAAAAACGATTTTTTGAAGGGTTTTTATTCCAAAGTTGTTGTCAGCCATATTTCTCTCTAACTAAAGTGAAAATCAAGGTTGAGAACAAGGATTTTACATTTATAGGACAACTACAGACCTTGAATTCTTAGTACGATACCCTCAATTTAGTGTTTATGCATAATACATGTTATCAATAGCTTTTTTTAACAAATTCTTTATGCAAAAGTGTTTAAAAAAATGTTTCATATCCATTTATGTATGTATCTTTAGCGTATCTTAGTGTATCTCCGATACGATACGATACCCTCCGATACGTATCTTAATTTTGGCCGATCGATACGGCGACCGATACCGATACTTTAATCATTGCCTCCAGGTAAGGATTCTACATCTTTTGATCAATTTTACCGGTGAAAACCTAAATTTTGGGAAAAATAGTTACCTTGGTTTTCTATGCTTCAATTTCTGTAATTAGCTCATGTATGTTATGTTCCTTTCTTTCATGCGTAGTTCCACACTATGTCTACACTTGGAACACCCATAGGATGACCATAGCAGCAGTGGCAGTAGCCCCACAAGAAGAACAACTTGCCCAGGAAGAGTACAATGTGGTTCGGTTCCGTTCTTTGACTGATCAGAACAATTGGGGCAAGTTCTTGGTCAGAAAGGTAGACCTCTAGAGACCCATCATCGTTGTAGACTTCGCCCCTTTGGGGTCCAGCGAAGGGTCGCAGCATTGGGACGGGAATCTATGTTACTACCACGCAACATACACTTAGCTTGTGCGTATGTTTTATTGCAATCTATATAGTGAGCACATTGAGAATGGGGATTTTTGTATCACCGAGTAAAGGCATAGATATTTCATTCACTATGGAGTAGTTTGCGCAGATTATTGGGTTCTCCAATGTTGGTTACAAGACCTACCATGCTTCAAAGACCAACTCCATGTATTTTTTTTCTGACTTATGAGGAGCTGATTAACTTGAGCAGTGTCAGGACGGGTCAGGGCATGGGTTGGGCTCACTTTGTAGACTACTTTCCTTTCCAAAAGTTATTGTGATATATCATGAAGTAAGGTAGTTGATCCGCTCACCAATGTAAAGGCAGAAGGCAATGTACTTACAAGCGTACTTTGATTAGTAGTAGTGATCTTGTTAGCATTTGCGAGGTAAATTACTGCTTCTATGACCCTGGTGGAGGTAGGAAAACTAGATTTGGGAATACAGTGCCATATGCCTTAGCCTATAGGAGGTTGTGTGTGACAAAGTGGTATCAGAGCGCGATGCTCTAACTTACTACCAAATGCATGAGATCGTAGAATTACTGGTGATGATTAGGATTATAATTAAAAACTAAAAGATAAAGACATACAATGTAGTACACAATTTAGGGGACTAGCATAGGTGCATAGGCTGGTAACCAAATATAACTGCATTAAGATAATAAGCTTTTTACATAAAGAGAAGTTAAATTTAACCAAAAGAGACATAAGAACAAACTTAAGAACCAACAAGTTACCATTAATACAAGCTAGTAAAAGAAAAAGATAAACCAACCTAAAATTGAACACTGCAACTAGAACTAGAACATCCAAATGGGTGAAGTCCACTATGATCATCATTGCTTTGGTGGTGGTGTTGGTGGCTGAAACTCTGGAGTGATACCTAGGTAAGCTGACCACCCCTGCATAGTGCTCTCCATGGTGGTCATGTGGTTGCCGAAAGCATCAAACCTCAAGTTCATGCAAGTATCTAGATAAACGAATCTGGAATATAGACTTCTGAGGCTTGTCTCCATATAGGACATTAAATCCCTTATGCTCAGCTCGCCAGAAGAAGAAGTGGATGTGAATGCTCTTATGTTGAAGTAGGAAGGAAGAGCTGGAAATGTTGAAGGGTCAGATCCTCTCTGCTATGAAGGCTATGGAATGCCGCCCTAAGGTACAGTGTCATCCTAGAAGACATCATGACGATGCACATCCTCATGAATCTCTTCCTGTCTAACCCCTCATGATGTGTATCCCCATCAGAATACAACTCCTCCTCAGACTCCTCATCCTCATCATCATACTCCTCTTGATCAACCTCATCATCAGACCCTGGAGGTACGGATACCTCTCCATCACTTCCTGGATATGCCACTATGTGCATCTTTTTTAGGGTGACCTAGTCAAATGGAGTAGAAGTTGCACCGTCAACTACTCATTGTTGCAGTTGACCCCAATCTGGCTAAACACATTAGTCAAAGTCTTCCCATAGAATAAGCTACCCTCAGTAGGAGAATTGGCATGATAAGTCATATGCCACATACCTTAGCCTATAAGATGCTAGATGTGATATGGGGATTGTTGATGGCTTCACCCCTCACATCGAGAAGTGGTGCTCAAGTCACTCACCAATCTATAGGTGCCCATCGAGATAGATCCCCTGCAGCTCTCATAGATTTTCAAGTTGACAAATGCAATGCTATCCTTCATGTTCTCCGAGTCTGAATTACCCGATGAAGGAAATATGCACAATAGAGCTCTACACATAACAATGGAATGCAATGAAAGAATAGTACTGCAGGTTTTGGTGGAAAATAGATATGCTTTGAATGTGCTACCAATAGGATCTACTTCAAGCATAAGCTTGAACTTGGAAAAAAAGAGACCATCAAACTAGACGGTTCGAGCTTAGGAAGTGGGATCCTTATAGTTATTATCTTGATTGGCTTAGTGAAGTTTGATATTGACTTTTAGTGATAGACATTCTGGCTTCCTTCAACATGTTCTTGGGAAGTCCTTCGCTACATCAAGCTAAAGACTTGTCATCCAGTCTGCATCAGAAGGTAAATTGATATATGATGGAAAGGTGATAACTATTTCAAGAGATCCTAAAATAGTCAACAAACTAGCCAACATTAAGAAGGAAGAAGCTAAAGAAAAAAAAGTGTGATTCAATAGTTTTGAAATAGAGAATGTGTATGCCTTTATTGCTAAAGAGGCAGTCAAAGAAAGCGTCAAGGGAAATTATGAGGCCATCTGGAGTTTTCTTTTTTGTCGAATGATAAAGAACATACAATACTTCTGATGCAGGCCTAGCCAACATACGAAGAAGTTCAACCGAAGGCCTCATTTAGGTTTGATCCATAATGCAAAGAAAGTGCTTGATTAATATGCAATGGAGTTCTTAGGGTTAAAACTCTTAACATCCTTAGTAGATTTCCACCTCAACTCCGTTGACTCCTCAATTTGTCAGCTCAAGTTTGGCATTTGAGCTAGCATTGGAAAGCTACAAAGAAAACCCACTTGGAGGTCATTTATCTTGTAACAAGTATCAGAACTTTGAAGCTTGCATCAAGACCCTGGACAATACAAACTTTTGTAGCAACCCAAGATAGTGGGATTTCTCTACCATCTTTCTTTTCTTCTCTTGTGTGATATCAACCTTAGGATCTTAGGGGTAGAAGTTGAGATTTTAAATTTTATTTTCCTATAAAATGCTTCCAAATATAGCATGTAAAAATAGAATTAGAAGAGTTTTTAATTGAATTTGCTTAATCAAACTGTGGTTCTCCAATTGAGAGATTCCTCTGAGGCCTAGAAAAGTTTCTTTGAAACCTTGAAGAATTTTCATTCCATCCTTGAAGAGTTAGAATTTTTTCTACTTCACTTGCATCCTAGAAGAGTCGCAAGACCCTCATTGGTACTGCAATCATCCTAGAAGAGTTACATTTCAGCCCAATCTATCCATTTCCATTTTTATTTTATTTTTTTCATTTCTTAATTTGGATCTATGTAAGTCCAGTATCTTTATGGTTATTTTAAGGCTTCTTCCACATAGAATCACAAATTCCTATCTCACAAAAGTTGTAGCCCCACCTCTTGTCTTTAATTCCCAAATTGAATCACCCCAAATCAATATTGGAGCAAAGAGTTACCCCAAATTACTGGCCAAAGGTCATTTTTTCTGAAATTGATTTTATCTACAAAGTCAAGTACTCTCCGATCCTTATATTCAGGCAATCCCGTGAGGGAGATTGCATTAACTTCCCAAGAATGGGGCAAGGCAAATATAATCAAGGCCTATTGGAGCTTCCAAACGTTGTTGAAAGACAAGGAAGTGGAGGACTGGAATATGTGCCCCAATACCAAAATGAAAAGTAAAGCCACAAGGATGGAAAAAGCCGTAAGGTGCTAAGAATGAGTCTGTTAATAGTGGCATCTTACCCCACCTCAATGAATACTTTGTGAGGGAAGAAGAAGACTTATAGCTCTATAGAAATGCGAAGCCATGGTTCGATGAGACCTCCGCCAAGATGCACCAGGATTCATATTCAGGATGAGTTCAATTGGGTGGCATATGAGTTAGATCGACTCCAGCTCAAGAATGGCGATAGGGAAAGTAACATCATTGGAATATCTGAAATAGGAAAGATTACAGAAGGAGAGAAGTTCCCTATTGATCCAATCCAAGAATACAGTGAACATTTGGATTCTTCTGAAGAGGGAATTAGACAATAAGGTGAAACTAATGTGGTGCCTAGATCATCCTAAAGAAATGACGAATTATGTTAGGTCATACCTACATTAGATGCATTCAGAAGAACTCCATGAACTCTAGCTCTGGCCTTTTCATAGGAAGAGCACATATGATTGAGAGAAGAATGATTGTTTGTTTACACTACACCAAGACCAACTGCAATATGAAGACCCGAGATGGAGGATAGAGGTGTGATTAAGGCATGGGAGCAGCCTTAAATGGTAGGATCGAGAAGTTAGAATTCCTTCAAGATGGACTGAGTAGCCTTGGGAGAGACGCATACCTTCAAAAGATCGGATTTCAAGAACATGAAATTGATCAGCTTGTGTTGTGACTAAGGACTGCCGAGAAGGTAAAGAATTTGGCAATTGCGGTCATCGAAGAAGAAGAAACTTCACTCTCATAATTGTTGATCCGTCCAGCTTTTGCGCCACTCCTAAATTGGACTAGCATCAGAGACAACTTCAAAGTCATTTATGCTCTAAAGTCAACCGATTCTAACACCACTAGTCCAAGCATCAAGTCCAAGTCTTTGTCAAGCCTATTTTTGAGTCATCTGTTCTTACTTGCGTTCTACATCTACTTCCAATGAACATTCAGAGTTCATATATGTCGAGTCTATTGATACTTCTTTAAACAACAATGAAATCTCAGTTTTAATTATGATTTGCCTCCTTTTTTTATGATGATCTTAATAAATATCATAACTTAATAAAACAAAGTAAGCCCAAAAAATCCCAACCCTTCCATGAGGATACTCCGGTCATTAACTTGGGAATAAACCAATGCCCCCGAGAGGTAGTACTTAGACTAGGGCAACTCCTTATTCATTAGACTATGGAGTGGAAGTAGTACTGCCAATAGAAA
>NC_056566.1:4238114-4291545 GCF_013358625.1 Macadamia integrifolia
ATGAACATCACCATCTGACTTCATCAATCAAGGCTCTCTTGTTTTTCACCCTTGATCTTCCTGTAAATAGGAAAGTCTTTGTGCAATAAGTAAACGGTGGTAAATATATTCTTGAATTTTGAGTAGTTGAGTAGGTTTTGAAAGTTGTTTTATTTCTCATCCTAACCATTAAGTTACTCACTGGAGTGGAAATCAGGGACTCTTTGGACGAGACATTATGGAAATGGACATTAAAGATGGACTGGAAAGAGCCGAAGCTGCTAGAAGACACGAACATACAAGTGCTTTGAAAAATTGGATACATGAAATTACACCATACTTTGTTGTGATAAGTCCCCCGACACTAGGACAACAATCTACATATGTTCAAGTTCGGGACGATTGAAATTTGTCTTACCATAGAAGAATTCAGAGCTTGTCTATTATCCTTGCCTTCAGGGAAACCTTTTCATTCATCATTGAAAAAATATTACACATAGGAGATTCAAGACTTCTTCAGATTGGAAAAGAAGGAGATGAAGCAATTTGTGACCTATGGGAAAATCAACATTTTGAAAGTATCAAGGACCTTCTCCTGGATTCCGCCATTGGAAGGAGTTCACCACCAATGTCAATCAATGTATATCTTTTTCTGCATTATAACTCGATATCTCCTTCGCACACCAGGTTGTGTTGCACACACAGTTACTATGGAAGTCTTGGGAGGCTGTGACCTGGTCCCCACGATCTTGGCGAAAACATTCAAGGGATTTGATGAGATGAAGTTTAATCAAAAGATCAGAACAGATTATTACATGGGATGCCCAATCATATTCCAATTATAGTTGATGGAAAGGATGCAATTAGCAAGACCCCTGCTTAGTGACCATTTGAAGATCTCCAGTTACCAAGACAAAAGAGAAGGTTTAGAGTTCGAATCCATTACTAATTGGGAGGAATATTTACAAAACAAGACTCATGAGAGTATAAGATGGAACTTTCACTGGGCTATGGGTTCTTAATGAAGATCCCCGGTTGTAGTTATGTTAGGTTGATGGGGTTAACTCACACGTCTAACTACTTTCCTTCCTATAGTATGTAACAGTATGAACTGTGGTAGGGTGACTTCGTAGAACTCATGAACTTCTACCAACCTCAAGAGTTGTTCCCTCAAGTTGTTACCTTCCTTTCTCAATTGTAATAAGGCATTACTCAAAATTTGTGTCTTGTAATAACTTGAGTTGTTTAAATTTGCAATACAATATCTTCGGTCTCACTAATGACGGGAAATTTGAGGCGTGGATTGGATCCTGGTTGAATAATATACAATTAAATAAATAAAGTAAGAAATATACAAATGTGTATAAATGTGTTTAGCTAAAATGTTTTCTCTTTACAACTATATTCGATAAGTCATGTACAAAACATGAGAGAAAGAAGAAAAAGAAAAGAAGCTCTAATGTTGTGGACCCCTACCCTCCTCATTAAAAAGGAGCTTGTCCTCCCACATGCCCAACTCAAGCTCAAGTTACTACACCCTCTACTAAAGCTCATCAATCTCCCTACCCTTCGCAACTAGCTCCAAGTCCTGGAAACGAGGCTGAGGTTAGTACTAAAACCAAGACGTGGGAAAAGGCCAAAGGAATAGAAATTACCTGATCCCAAATATGCTCTGTATGATAGTACAGGCACTGACCTAGGCTGAAATGCATCCGATAAATCTCTGCATATGCATTCGGAGATACATATGGAAAATACGTTAATTACATAGAGTCTGGAAAGGAAAGAGGAAGGAAAAAGTGGGGATACTCACACAGTCAAAAGAGATTAGAAGGCCTAGCTTCATATCCTGCTCGGTCGATCGATGAAACATCTTCAGGATCGATGTAGTGTGTGCATCAATATACGACCATCCAAGGAATCCCAAAAATGGTACTATAGCCATATGATAAATGGGCCCATCCAAGTAGGAATTCAACCTAGCAATGGAAGCTCCAACAGAATGAGTGACCTGAGGGAGGGGGATGGCAGGATGTTCGCAGTGCCGTAAATAAGAAATGAGTAAGCAATTCAAAGTAATGGTAAAAGCAGGAAGAAGCAAAGGATGGATTTTACCTATGGGCCTATAGGGGTCAACAGATGTAGACGGTCTCTGCCTCTAGAAAAGATCGACATGAAATAACCTAAAGGGGGTGCATAGGTTATACTAGTGTAAATTTAATCTTTTTGAAATAATATCCCCAAGTGTTATTGCAAGTTAAAAATAATGTGAAATAATTAAAAATAGAGACAATCACACAACACAAGATTTATAGTGGTTTGACTCAATCCGAGTCTAGTCCACTCCCTACAAGAATCCTCTTATAAGGTCCACTAGTTCTCCCTTTCAGTACAGTAGGTAGGAAAGAAAACCTTTACAATATTTTATGGATAAGAGTATCCTTAGAATTCCCTTTACAAGCAAAGAGGTGCCTTTATAATCTCCTTTACAAATAGAGAGGCACCTTACAATCTCCTTTAAGGTAGAGAGGCACCTTACACTCTTTTAAGAATAAGAGAATCCTTTACGAAAGCCTAAGTACAGTCTAAACTTAATGTAAAAATAGAGAAATAAGAGAAGTGGAATAATAGATGATTACCTATAGTGTGGTGCAAATGAAATATGCAATGATGATAGAATGCACCTTAAAAGTTTTTGTAATTCTTGTAATACAAATGCAAAAATGTAGATGAAGACTTGTAGATGGTCTTGAGTTTCTCTTGAATGAAAAATGAAGAACTTGAACTCAAAGTTGGTGTAGACCAATTCTCACTTCTAATGCTTAAATTATGCTCCTCCAAAGTTAAGATTACTTATTAGTTAATGAATAGTATTAGAGGTATTTATAGGTGATCTTAGGTGATCATTTTAGACAGTAAATCAGGCTCTAACAGTCATATTCTGGGTCCACCGGTCGACCGCCATTGATAGCTGGTTGACCAAAAGGAGCCGTTGGAGTTTAAAACTAGCTGTTAGAGGTGTTCCAGGCATATTTCAATTGACTAGAACTTTCATATGGTCAACCGGCTATGGCCTTGAACAATTCCTATCAACCGGGGCTTCCATCCGGTCGACCGCCTACAGTTCTGTCCGAATTTGACAGACAATTTTTGTACTAACCAGTCACTAGTAATTTGGCCATAACTTTTTTATATGACTTTGGATTAATCCAATTCTAGTTGTGTTGGAATCTTGACTCAATATTCTATAACTTTTATGAAGGGTCCATCTCCTGATACTAATTTTAAAGTTACCCAAAATGCCCTTGAGTCAGGTCATTGTGGTTTTCAAAGAATATTACTAGAACATATTTCTCCTACTATGTTCCATACCACCTAAGGACTTTCATACTTGCTAAGGTATGTCCTAAGGTCATTTTAGTATGATGCTATGCAATGCATGAGGTGCATGCACGTATATATGAAAGTTTACAGATTACACATAAATAACCATTCTATCGTAGAGGTCTTCTTTTCCACTTGAACCTTGAAGTCTTTATCTTTATTTCCACTCTTGGCACTTCTTCTTCCATTTTTCTTGATTGCAATTCCATATCTTTGAGCTTTATATCTTGGCATTTTGAAGCTTGAATTCTTCTAATACCTTCTTCAAGCATTGATACCAACTTGTTGTACTCTTCATTTGATGACTTCAATCTTTATTCCTCTTTTCATTCATCAAATTCGATATTTGATATGAAGTCTCTACAAAGCAATACTTGAAGGTAAATTGTGAAATACCTTCATATTTTTTTTTATCATCAAAACCATCTATAGGAGTGTGGGCATATCTCTAACAATCTCCCCCTTTTTCATGATGACAAATAGATGATTCTCAAATAAAATAAATAATCAATTATCAATAAGTTGGAGAATCATTTCACAATTTCTCCCCCTTTGTTAATAGCAAAAAGTGGGGTTAAAAATATCTATATTGTCTTTCTCCCTTTTTAACATTGACAAAGAGTGTGGGAAAAACAACTTCCCTTAAGGGTATACTTAAGACAAAATAATAAGCATGTAGTCAAGACTAAAACATGCTCCCCCTACGCATATGCATCATATAAACATGCATTCAAATATAAACAAGTATTAAGGTGCAGCTCCCCTTAATAATATGCAATAGATGTTAACAAATCAAACATACATTCAAGTGAGATAGAGCATTAAAATTCTAAGATGGTTGATAATGCCAATTACTGTCAATTTTGACAAACATTCTAGTGTTTCAAATTTCCCAGTAAATGTATCTATCAGAGAATCTATTGGAGTTAGATATTTTATCTCTTCTCTGACAATGCCAAATCAACCATTTATGAGTCATAAATCTTTTGCTTTGGATCTTTAAGCCAATAGAATCAAGCATATATTGGTCCTCATAATCTCATGGGTCCATCCATGTTACAATCAAAATATCCCTTGGGTTTTCAAACCCTTTTAGGTGTGTGAGATCTAAAAGGTGTGTATGGCCTATGTGAATCATATATTTCATAATGTGCAGGTGGCATATAAGATTTTATATCTCTTTGAGTCTTACATAGACTATAAAGTGGATTAGACCTTTGTGGTGCATATGATTGTTGTGGAGTATGTGACCTATGATGTGTTTATGGCCAATAAGGAGTATGTGGTCTAAATTTCCTTTGATATTTGAAATTCCTTTGAGGTCTAGCATGCCTCTTGGAGGAAGTGTAATAATATGCATAGTGGTCATTTTTTCTTTTTTAGAACTTTCCTTTGATTTTGTTGGGATTTCTTTAACTTAGCATGGCAATGCTCAATGGTATGACCTTTCTTTTTGAAATATCTACAAAAAATGTATGAAGAGGAGACATGGTTAGTATGGGGGGTCACATTTGGTGTTCTATATTTTGGAGTAGTAACCTTTTCTTTTCCTATACTTTGATGTGATGCCCCACCATCATAGCCAAGTCCTTCTTTGTTTTGAGGACTTTTGCCTTAGGATCCTAGTACGGTATCTAAGGTCTTTTGACATTTAGTAAATGTATGAAATGTGGTAGTTAACTTTGAGTTATCCTCCTCAAGTTCATGCATTTTAGAGGTCAAGGATTTTGTCCTCTCATTGAGGGAAAGAATCTCCTTTTCCAAATTAGACTTTTCAGTCTCAAGTTTAAAGCTTTCTTCGTATAGAGCTTCAAAAGCTTGTTGAAGATCATCATCATTAGATTCATTATTTGAAGTATATAAATAATAAGATTGAGAACTTAGCTCTTGTTCTTCGTCTTTATGAGTTATTAAGGAAAAGTCTGTGACTTCTTCATTGCAGTCACTTTCATCTTCATCCGATGACACTTCCTCATCATTTTCTTCTTTAATTTCTTCATCTAATTCTCTAGATGCTTTGAAAACAATGAATTTGGGATGTATTTTCTTGAATTTTTCATAGAGATCCTTTTCGTTGTAGGAAGTGAGCCCATTAATTCATATAGGCTTATCTCGTTCAAGTCTTGAGCTTTGTTGATAGCAGTTGTCTTTGGTTTCCACTTAGTAGGTAATGACCTAAGAATTTTCTTGGCCATCTTAGAGTTGATGTAAGTCTTATCATGTCCTTTCAAGGTATTTACAATATTAGTAAATCTAGTAAACATGTCAGAAATATTTTCATATTCTTGCATTTTAAATAATTCATATTCTTGTATAAGAATGTCTACTTTTCTTTCTTTTACCTCTGTAGTACCTTCATGTGTTATTACGAGTGTATCCCAAATTTCTTTGGTGTTTTCACACATACTTACTCTGTTGAATTCTTCTTTATTTAAAGCACATTGAAGATAGATGAGAGCCCTGAAGTTGTATTGAAGAAGTACTAGATCATCAACTGTCAATTCTGATTCATCCTTGGCACCGTCTTTCCATTTATAATTTTGGTAATGACGTATGATCCTCTTTCTATAGTTCTTCAAACAAGAAAATTATGTCCAAAAATAAAATTCTTAAATCTATATTTTCAGAAGGAGAAGTTTTCTTCATTAAAGTATGGAGGCCTAGATGCATCCATTCCTTCAGGTGGTCAATTAAATGTGGCCATGGTATTTGACTCACTTTAAGAGAAATTAGTCTTAAAAACTTTGAGATCCCACTCTGATACCAATTAAAATAACCTAAAGGTGACTAAATAGGTTATACTAGTGGAAATTTAATCTTTTTGAAATAATATCCCCAAGGGTGATTGTAAATTAAAAATAATACAGAATAAGTAAAAATAGAGACAATCACACAACACGAGATTTATAGTGGTTCGACTCAATCCGAGTCTAGTCCACTCCCTACAAGAATCCTCTTGTAAGGTATTCCACTAGTTTTTTCTTTCAGTACAGTAGGTAGAGAAGAAAATCTTTACAATCTTTTATGGATAAGAGTATCCGTACAAATTTCTTTTACAAGTAAAGAGGTGCCTTTACAATCTCCTTTACGGGTAGAGAGGAAACTTACAATCTCCTTTAAGGTAGAGAGGCACCTTACACTCTTTCAAGGATAAGAGAATCTTTTATAAAAGCCTAAGTATAGTTTAGACTTAATATAAAAATAGAGAAATAAGAGAAGTGGAATAATAAAGGATTGCTCTGGTGTGGTGCAAATGAAATATCCAATGATGATAAAATGCACCTTAGAAGTCTTTTTACTGGTTGAAATACAAATGCCAAAATGTAGATGAAGACTTGTAGATGGTTTTGAGTTCCTCTTGAATGAAAAACGAAGAACATGAACTCAAGAGTTGGTGCAGACCAATTCTCCCTTCCAATGCTCAAATAAGGCTCGTCCATAGTTGATATTACTTATTAATTAATAAGTAGCATTAGAGGTATTTTATAGGTGAGCTTAGGTGATCATTTTAGACAGTAAATCAGGCTCTAACGGTCATATTCTGGGTCCATCGGTCGATCGCCATTGATAGCCGGTTGACCAGAATGAGTTGTTGGAGTTTAAAACTAGCCATTGGAGGTGTTCCAAGCATGTTCTGGTTGACTAGAACTTTCATATGGTCAATATTCTATGGCCTCAAACAATTCTGATCGATCGGGGCTTTCAGCAGGTCGACCGCCTACAGTTCTGTCTGAAATTTGATAGATCATACTGACTAGTCTCTAGTAATTCGGCCATAACTTTTTTATATGACTTTGGATTGACCCAATTCAAGTTGTGTTATAATTGTGACTCGATATCATACAACTTTCATGAGAGTCCATCTCCTGATACCAATTCTAAGGTTACCCAAAATGCCCTTGAGTCAGGTCATTGTGGTTTTCACAGAATATTACTAGAACATATTTCTCCTAATATGTTCCATACCACCTAAGGTACTTACTCAGGGTATGTCCTAAGTTCATTCTAGTATGATGTTATGCAATGCATGAGATGCATGCACATATATATGGAAGTTTACAGATTACATATACACAACCATTCTATCCTAGAGATCTTCTTCTCCACTTGAACCACGAAGTCTTTATCTTCACTTCCACTCTTGGCATTTCTTCTTCCTTTCTTCTTGATTGCAATTCAATATCTTTGAGCTTCATGTCTTGACATCTTGAAGCTTGAATTCTTCTGATACCTTCTTCAAGCATTGGTACCAACTTATTGTACTCCTCATATGATGACTTCAATCTTTATTCCTCTTTTCATTCATCAAATTCGATATTTGATATGAAGTCTACAAAGCAATACTTGAAGGCAAATTGTGAAATACATTCATATGTTTGTTATAATCAAAACCAACTATAAGAGTGTGGGTGTTACACCCGTGCCCTAATCTAGTCTAATTTGAGCTTTTGTGACAAGCCTCCGATCGGAGATCAGAAGTACGATCGGATTTTGGCTCACGACCGCACATTGCCGAAGGGGTTGAGATGACCCCACATGTTTGTGCATTGCATGCCTATTCATACCTTTCGATCCCAGACGGTGAGTGACCCGACTCCCCACACTTGATTTTTGACACACATCAAAATTACTGAAAAGCCTTGACCATGTCCGAGGGTAACCACCCGTGCAAGGCTAACCATGGGACAGTAAGCTATCATGAGAACAAGCTATCTTGACCACCAGAAATAAGCCACCAGAAGCATCTTGGCCCTGAATCAGGTGCTCCATTCTAGTGGGTTGACAGGCTACTGTCGAGGTTCCGATGCCTATGGTTCCCATCACTCGCATCGTAAATGGTTCTGGATGATCCCAAATCATCGTCCACACCTTCCTCTTGATGTGGGCACCTTATGGACCTAAATGTGTGGGTTCTCATGCCCCAAATTTCATTTTAACCCAATTGGTTCAAAAGAGGTCCAAACCAAATAGACCCTAAGGCCCACTTAAGTTATAAGTTGGAAAATGAGGATTCATTTCCTCATTTCCCTTGTGCCCAACGTAGGAGAGGAGAGAAAGAGGAGAGGAAGAGGATAGGAAAGAAGAAGGGGAAGGAGAAGGAGATTGGAGGCCCACCTTGGTCCCAGCTGCCGCCTTGTTGCCAAAATTGCTATCGAAGGTAAGTACAACCTCCGATACCACTCTCTCTCTTCATTTCAACCTAGACAAAGCTAGATATGGATGGAATCTTGGTGTACACACCATGTTAATCTTATAGGATGAGTGTTTTAACCTTCCAGTGTTGTTGTCGAGTTCGAACCAAGTTCAGTGAGCTTCGACAACATGTAATGCCAAAAGACCAACTAGGTTTTCGATCGTTTGATCGATGTATCTCCCAAACGGCTTAATGGAATTAAAATTTTCTTTGTTTAGATTAATGCTAGGAACATCCCCTACAAACTCTATAGAACAAATCCCAACAATCAGGCCTGAGCTGAAAAGCCCCAAATTAGTTGGACTGACCTGAACCACCATCGAAAATAGCCCACCAGATCCACTGGGTGTTACATCCGTGCCCTAATCCTATCTAATTTGAACTATGGTGACAAGCCTCAGATCGAAGATCAAAAATACAATTAGGTTTTGGCTCACTGCTACACATTGCCGAAGGGGTAGAGATGACCCCACATGCTCGTGCATTACATACCTATCTAACTGGAGGGGATTCACACCTTTTGATTCCTAATGGTAAGTGAACTGACTCCCCACATTTAATTTCCAGCATGCATCATAATTGCTGAAAAGCCTTGGGCATGTCCGAGGGTAACCACCCATGCAAGACTAACCATGGGATAGCAAACTATCAAGATAGCAAGTTGTCTTGACCACCAGAAACAAGCCACCGGAAGTAGCTTGGGCATGAATCTGATGCCTATTTTTAGTGGGTCCACAGGCTACTGTCGAGGTTCAGATGCCCGTGGGCCCCACCACTCACACCGTAAATGGTTCTAAATGATCCCAAATCATCCTCCACACCTTCCTCTTAATGTGAACACCCTATGGACCTAAATGTGTGGGTCCTTATACCCTGAAACTCATTTTAACCCAGTTAGTTCAAAAGGGGTGCAAACTAAACAGACCTTTAAGGCCAACTTAAGTTATAATTTGGGAAATGAGGATTCATTTCCTCATTTCCATTGTGCCAATGTAGGAGAGGAAGAAGCAGAAGAGGAAGGAGAAGTGGATTGAAGGCCTACCTTGGTGCCGGCTGCCGCCTTGTTGTTGAAATCACTACCGAAGGTAGGTATAACCTCCCATACTACTCTCTCTCTTTATTTTGACCAAGACAAATCTATGAATGGATGGAATCTTGGTGTATATACCATGTTAAGGTTGTAGGATGGGTGTTCTATCCTCCCAGTGTTATTGTCGAGCTCGAACCAAGCCCAGTGAGCTCTGACAACATGTAATGCCAAAAGACCAACTAGGATTTTGATCATTTGATCGAAGTATCTCCCAAAAGGTTCAATGGAATTGGAATTTTCTTGTCTTAGAATGATGCTAGGGACATCCCCTATAAACTTCATAGAACAAATCCCAACAATCGGGCCTGAGTCGAAATGCCCCAAATTGGTTAGACTACCCTGTACCTCCACCGAAAATAGCCCACTGGGTCTATTTTCGGTGGCATATTTCCGATGATCATGTGAGATTTACATGTTCTCTATTACCTCTACCAAAAACAAGTCTGATATTTCTGATGGAAATGCCCTATTTTCGGTGGCTATTTTCAGTGGCTGTTTTCAGTGACATTACTGTCATTAGGAGACAGTGTTTATACACTTTGGGGGTGACCTTTATGGGTCCCTCCCGATGTTTTTGACATGTACTGATGTACGATCCCCTTATGTCTAAGACAGTGATGTGCACAAGTCAAAATTAAATTGATCGATCAGTGGCTATACTCGAATCCAAACACGACCGATCATAAAATAGGTGAGGGATGTACTGTGTTTATTTTTAAATGTTTATTATTTATGTAATTACCCACATGCTTAGAAATATATGTTTAATTGAAATTATCATTTTATGATCATGATACGAATTATATGGAAATGTATGACGGGATCCAATGTGGTTGAGGTGGTACCAGTACCATGATCTCCGTATATTTGGATGGGTGTGTGTGTGTGTGTGTGAGATGAAATCTAACGTGGCCGAGGTGGTACCGGTGCTGTGATTGCCGTATGCATGTTGCATTCATACATTGATTATGTGCATTAGAGCTAGTTGTTGTCTTGGGTTACACTTTGTAGCCTAGGTCTCGCTGGTATCGTGCACCCCAGGACTACATTTGAAAATGAATACGCTTCGTGGCCAAGGTCCTACCGATGTTGCGTAGTCCATACTCAACTGTGATATGTATGCTAGATTAGGTAAACGGTATTGGGTTTCACTTTATGGCCAAGGTCTCTCTGGTATCGTGTACTAGAGACTGTATTTAGAGATGGATTACACTTTGTGGCCAAGGTCTCTCCAGTGTCGTGTAATATATAATAACTGTATCATTATGAAGGTATATAGTATATATGTTGCTAGGTATCACTCCCTATGCTACACACCCTTGCCAACAGGGGTTGAGGTGTTGGATAACCCATTGTGGTATGTTTGATGAGCCTTCCCGAAGTGCCACACCCACAGTACGATATGATTGTTGTCGGAGGTAAAAATCTGTCCAGAGTGGCCGATGTGTTATCGGTGTCCTAACTGCCAGGAGGGGATTATTAGGGGTTTGCTGGGTGACCTACAGATGCATACAGGGACCAGCAATCTTCTAATCATAGCTAGGGTTTGTATTGCTACATAGTCGATGTCATTTCCAAGATGAGGGATACATCCTAATGCACCGTAGCAGCATTTACTAAATTTAGTTTGTATTGTTAGGTGGATAATAAACAAATGAACTACATCACGAGCATTATGGACTATATGTTTAATTTTTGTAATCATGCATCATAAATATTACTGTTATTGACTTGATTGGATGTGCCTGACCCACCCCTCATTAAGCGAGTTGGAAAGCTCACCCCACGTATACACCCCTTTTTAGATGATGATGTAGGTATCGTGGTGCCAATGGAGGGTGATCCAGTATCTTATAGGTCGAAGTATGGTGTGAGCGACTGGTGGATGCCAGAAGTGAAGGAGCATGATCAGGACTGTGCTTGCGATCACTGTGCTTACGCCGCACCGTGAGGTTGTACATCCTCTTTTAATACTTTTGGATATAGTTGTGGATTATATATTTTCTTGAGATTATAGTATATGTCATAGACTGTAACAGAATAACTTGGTTATTGCTATTATATTACCATTAGATTTTTCGCCATTTATTTATAAATTTCGTTACTGTACTCTGATTCCGTTGCTTCTATAGGTTTGTGATGTAAAATTATGAAAATGTTAAGGTACTGCTATCAAAGATCTTGGTATATTTGTAAGACAGGTACGTGTCTTACTCACACCGTTGGTGTTCCTAATGGTAAGTTGGGTCTGTCAGGAGTGGGGTTTGACAGCTGTGGTATCAGAGCGTGAAGCTCTGCCTTAACTCATAATGTTGACCAAACCACGATTTTGGGGAAATTAGGATTTAATAAAAAATTTAAGACAACAATAATAGAATTTGCACAATTAGGAGACAAGTATAGGTGTTAAAGCCATTTCATTATAATGAAGAACTTGAATACATAGCTTACACTTTTTATGAAAAATTTAAAGTACGAATAATAGGAAATCCTAACTAGCCTAAGACTAAGAAATCAAACAACTGAAGCATATGATGTAATGAAAATGTTCAACTAAACCTAAAACATCAAACTCAAATAAAAACATGAAAATAGAAATCCTAAAAGCTACAGTTCCAAGCATGCCACTACTCTTGCTACTGCTGCTGCTGGTTCTGTTCTTGACCTTGAGCCTGGTTCGAACCATGCGTTCCTGGAGGAGGCACCAGAATGCCGAGGTGGAAGATCATCGCCTGCATCTATGCCTCTATGGAGGCCACTCTATTGTCCATAAGACAATAGGTCCTATCCATGCTCTCGAGGCAGCTGTCCATACTCTTCATCAATGACATAGTAGTATCCAGACGGGCCATAGCGTTATTGAGACCGTAGGGCCTCCCACCCGTAGTGCTCTGAGATGTAGAAGCCACTATAGAACCCATAGCGTGGGGATCAGGTGGTGGAGCCCCACTAACCCCAGTAACTTCTCCTCCTACCTCTCCGGCATTGCCACCCTCTACCTCTATAGGCTGTTGACCTTCTCCTGGGATAGGTGTCACCTCCCGTAGATCTATGGTCATCTTCCTCAGAGAATCTTGTTTGAAATCTATGACCTCTTCACCCAAACGTGCCTCGCCCTCCAAGTCCACCCCAAAGCGGTAGAAGATGTCAATTAATATTTTTTCGTAGCACAGGTTCCCTACTCGGTGATCCTGCCCTTCGGTCCGAGTTATCATGGTCCACATTAGGAGGTAAGGAAAATGTATCTGTGCCCCCATGTATATATAGTATGTCACGCAGGCTTGTAGAGCGGATACCTCATTATAATGTCCACAGGTGGGGAGGACATTCAGTTGAATTGCATGGCAGACAACCTTTGGAGTGGAAAAGTAGTTGAATGAATGGTTCCATCCTGTGGATTCCTTAGTCAGCATGTCATTGATCTCCTGGAAGGTGTCAGGACTCTGAAATTCATATGCCGGAGACCGAGGTAGGTAGTACACTAGGTCAGTAGTATTGTTGATCATCAAGATATTTGCTAGCTGCCCCATGTCAAAGGGGATCTCCACCCCCTTCACATAGGAGGTGATCCGCATCTCTTTAGTAGCCCAGTTCATGCATTCCATGTTGGAGTAGAATAGCCTGACCAAGGTGGGGTAGTAGTATCGATTGGGTTTTAGGATGCGGTACCACCCGATCTCCTCAAACCGTTGATGAAGAAGGAATGTGCAGAAGTCATTGGTCCTCACATAGACTTCTGGGTCGACGTTACGATGCTCAAAGAACTCCCAATGGTCTCACTCAACCATAGAACGGAATAGGATTAGGTTGAACTGTTCAGTGGCATCTTACTCCTTTTGTATAAGAGCATGTCGGGTACGTACACAGCATCCAGACATTGTTGCAAGATGATTCCTAAGGATTTGGAATGGAAAACATAGTTAAATGGCTGCATGCAAAACTCACAGAGAAGAAAATCACAAAACTAGGTTTCAGAGAGAAAACGTACCTTAGATGGGAATGCGACATCGATCGATCGCAAAATAGTCGAGGAAGGTAGGGAATGTGTAGCAAAAGACTCCTTGGTTGTTTCCACACCTTTCTCACAAGAGTAAATATGGTTTTGTGTGAATAACCCAAGGCCCGAGCCTATTTATGATTGATTTAATGCCACCGGAAATAGCCCATCGAAAACACTGGGCATGCTTCCGGTGTCTATTTTCGGTGAAGTAGAAATTGGGTTTTTGGCCTCTGATTTGCCCACCAAAAATACCACTGATATTTTTTGTGGATTAAATCATATTTTTGGTGGTTTGACTCCCTGTTTCTAGTGGATTTATTTGAAAAATAAATCATGTTAATTTTTCAAAACCTAAGTTTTATTTAGGTCCTTTGATAGTGTGTCTCTTTGGGATGTGTGCGTGATCGGATCTTAATATGTGTGGACCACACTTATGCATGCCCAAAACCTATTTTTTCTAATTGTGTATGTGTGGGATCCACTGTGTATGTGTGTGTTTCAATTACATGTAACCTTGTTTATGCATGTGTACTAATTGGATTCCTTTACAGGAATCATGTCTCGTCGGAACACCTGATCCCACTCCCATCACCTCTGACTTCCCCTACACGGAATCTGGGTAGACCCTACAATATGCACCGGCCCCGCTTTTACTTACGGCCCAGGATGTGGCATGCATCATGAATAATATGATGCAGGAAGTGGAAAAAAGGCAAAACCAGTTTATCGCCGGGATAGATAATAGAATCCAAGTGGTAATGAAGCCCGCAATGCACCACTTACACCTCCTACTCCATAGGCACCCATTCCAATTCCCACTGGATTGGATACCCTTCAAACATCTAGTGGGGCATAAGTGCATGGGCATGTGCAAGACCCGATGTTGGAACAAGCCCAAGCCCATGTAGAGGGCTAGAAAGACTTGACAAATATGATGGAAAAGTTTCAATGGCTTAGGCCCCCATGTTTCTCCAAGGTGGGGTAAGACCCGTTGCATCCATCAAGACAGATTAGTGGAATGGAGAAGGATTTTAGACTGATGCGCTACACCGATGAGCAAAAAATTTTGTGTGTGGGCTATCAGTTACAAAATGAAGCAGATGATTAGTGGACTGCCACCAACCTATTCTGAGGGCTAGTAACCCGAACCCTACTTGAGCAGACTTCAAAGGGGCCTTCTTCCAGAACTATTTTCTGGAAAGCTTTTAGGATAGGAGAGAGAGTGAATTCTCTCAGTTGGTTTAAGGTTCCCGATCTGTGCTCGAGTATCAACAATGCTTTGAGGAGCTATTCCATTTTTCTCCTAAGCATTTGAGAGGTGATAGAGCCAAGGAAAAGAAGTTTGATAAAGGGTTGAGGCCAGGTATTGGGTTAACCATTGTGGGGTTGAAACTGCAAACTTATGCTTAGGTGGTCCAAGTGGCCAAATCTATTGAGGACTGGTATAGGGATAACTACACGGCTCAGAAAGGAACGGGAAAGAGGCCAATGGGATCTACTGATTCTAAAGGAGGTAGCAAACCTTTCCGAGTGCCTTATATCAATCCAACTCCAGCGAAGTTTAGGAGGCCTAATGCTAGTCAGACATCCCAATCCTCTCGATCCAGTGCAATATCCCAGTCTTCATGATTGGGCCCGAGAAGTTTTCATTATGATCAGCTAGGCCACATGGCAAGGACATGCCCCATCGAAAGCCAGGTATACACCCTACACTATGCCACCTAGGACCCAACAGACATATTCAATCCCTAGGCCAACACAGCCCCTACAAGGCCAGAGACCACTGGGTAGAGTGTTTGCTATGATGACGGAGGATGCTAAGGCTGCACCCGGTGTAGTGACAGGTACATTATTGATATCATTATTGCTTGTACATGTGTTATTTGACTCAGAAGCCTCGCATTCGTTCATGTCACCGACATTTATGAAGAAGATGAGAATTCCACCTAAGGGACTGGCTCAATGTTTGGCTGTGAGCACCCCTACAGGAGGTGTAATGGGTTTGAACTATGTTAATGAGCCTTACCCAGTGACCATAGGTGATCATGAATTGAATGCTCACTTGATCAAGTTGGATATGACCGACTTCGACATGATTTTAGGAATCGACTGGTTGTCCACATACAGGGCTAGTGTGCTATATGCAGAGAAGGCTATTATTTTCAGACCTCGTGATGATGATGAGTTTGTGTTCTAAGGGGATAAGCCCAAGAAACCCAGGAAAGTTATCATATCCGCATTCCAGATGAAGAAGCTACTGGGTAAGGGATGTCAAGGCTACTTAGCATCTGTGATGGATACTGAGGTAGAGATTAGGCCATTGATCGAGCTAGATGTGGTGAGAGAATTTTTCGATGTATTCCTGGATGATTTGACAGGCTTGCCATCGGACCGAGAGATGGAATTTGCTATAGACCTACTCCCTGGCTCAGCACCAGTGTTAAAAGCCCCTTACTGCATGGCCCCCACGAAATTGAAGGAATTATAGGTGCAACTTTAGGACCTTATAAAGAAGGGATTATTTAGACCTAGTGTGTCTCCATGGGGAGCACTAGTACTGTTCATCAAGAAGAAAGACGAAAGTATAAGACTGTGCCTCGATTACCGGGAGCTTAATAAGCTAACCATTAAGAACTGGTATCCTTTGCTAAAGATAGATGATTTATTTGATCAGTTATAGGGTGCCAAGGTGTTCTCCAAGATCAACCTTAGATCAGCTACCACCAGCTCAGGATCAAGGATAATGATGTCAATAAGATAGCCTTTAGATCAAGGTGTAGACATTATGAATTCTTGGTGATGTCATTCAGGTTGACCAATACACCAGCTGCATTTATGGATTTGATGAACCAGGTATTCCACGATGTCATAGATAAGTTTTTGATAGTATTCATTGATGACAATTTGGTCTACTCCAAGAGTGCAGAGGAATATATTGTTCACCTAAGGTTAGTACTGCAATGGCTGAGAGAGAAGCAACTTTATGCTAAATTCAGCAAGTGTGAGTTTTGTCTGTCACAACTGGCATTCCTAGGCCACATTGTTTCGGCCAAGGGTATAGAGGTTGACCCAGGCAAGGTGAAGGCAGTTCTAGAATGGGAGACTCCCAAGAGTGTAGTAGACAAATATAGTTTTCTGGCATTGGTTGGATACTACAGGAGGTTTATCGAGAACTTCTCTCGCATTACTACTCTGATGACCTGACTCACATGGAAGGGTGTAAAATTTGAGTGGTTAGATGCTTGTGAGGGAAGCTTCAAAGAGCAGAGGCAAAAGTTGGTATCAGCTCCAGTTTTGACTATTCTGACCGGTATAGGTGGTATGGTTGTTTACAGTGATGCCTCCAAACTAGGATTAGGTTGTGTATTGATGCAGCATGGGAAAGCCATTGTTTATGCATCCCATTAGTTGAAAGATTATGAGAAACCCAACCCATGATTTGGAGTTGGCAACTGTGATTTTTGTATTGAAAATCTAAAGACACTACCTGTATAGTGAGAAGAGTGAGATGTTCAGTGACAATAAGAGCCACATGTACTTCTTCACCCAAAAGGAGCTCAACATAAGGCAGAGACATGGGTTAGAGCTAATGAAGGATTATGATTGTACTATCCACTATCACCCAGGAAAGGCCAATGTGGTAGCTGATGCACTTAGTTGAAAATCCCAGTCACTGACTCTTGCATCACTGACCACCATAGGTATCTCCTAGAGGAGGCCAAGAGACTAGACTTGGAACTATTAGTAGAGGGTGTCACCTTGTCACTATCAGCATTGGTGGTACAATCTAGTCTGGTGGATAGGATCACTGCAGCTCAGGTTACTGATGCAAAGTTATAGAAGCTAATAGCAGAATTCTAAGAAGGAACCCAAAAAGACCCAGATTTCTTGATGATTGAAAGCGGGATTCTCAAGTTCAAAGGGAGGTTGTGTGTACCCAATGATGGTGATTTGAGAGACAGTTTTGAGAGAGGCATATAGCTCTCCATACTCCATTCACCTCGGTAGCTCTAAAATGTACA
Organism: Macadamia integrifolia; assembly: GCF_013358625.1. Lineage (NCBI taxonomy): Eukaryota > Viridiplantae > Streptophyta > Magnoliopsida > Proteales > Proteaceae > Macadamia > Macadamia integrifolia. The sequence goes on from NC_056566.1 coordinate 4,255,784, forward strand.
AGGACCTCAAAGGCTCTTATTGGTGGAAAGGAATGAAGAATGATGTGGCCACACATGTGTCTAGATGCCTCACGTGCTAGCAAGTCAAGGCTGAGAGACAGAGGCCCATGGGTTATTACAGTGCCTACCTATTCCAAAGTGGAAATGGAAGAATATTACTATAGATTTTGTCATGGGCCTACCTCGTACACAGAAGGGTATGGATGTCATTTGGGTAGTTGTGGACCGGTTGACCAAGGAAGCTCACTTTATCCTAATCAAGATTGCATTTTCTATGGACAAGTTGGCCAAGTTGTATGTCGATAACATCATCAGGTTGCATAGTGTACTAGTTAGTATCATCTCTGATCGAAATCCCAAGTTCACTTTCAAGTTTTGGACATGTGTGCAGAAGGCCATGGGCACACAATTGGCTTTTAACACTACCTTTCACCCTCAGACCGATGGTCAATCGGAGAGGATTATTCAGACTTTGGAGGACCTACTCTGAACATATGCCTTGGATATGAGTTATAGTTGGGATGAGCACATTTCCCTTATTGAGTTCTCCTACAACAAAAGTTATCACGCCACCATCGGTATGTCCCCATTTGAGGCACAGGATGGCAGGAAGTGCTGGACTCCACTCTATTGGGATGAGGTTGGTGAGCGACATATTTTGAGTCCAGACTTTATATAGGCTATTAGTGAGAAGGTGAATGTAATCAGAGAAAGGATCAAGGTAGCTCAATCCAAGCAGAAAAGCTATGCAGATGTTAGGAGGAAACATCTAGAGTTTGGTGTTGGAGACAAGGTGTTCTTACGAATCTCCCCAGATAAAGGGGTGATGCGGTTTGGCAAGAAGGGAAAGCTTAGTCCAAGATTTATGAGACCGTATGATGTACTGGAGAGGATCAGACTGGTAGCTTACCGGATAGCCTTGCCACCAGAGTTGGAAGGTACATATGATGTCTTCCATGTATTTATGTTGAGGGAGTACATTTCTGACCCAACTCACGTCTTGACTTACATACCCCATGAATTGGATGAGGACTTTACCGATGTGGAGTACCCGGAGAAGATTATTGATCGGAAGAATCATGTTCTTTACAACCACACCATTTCCTTCGTCGAGGTGAAATGGATGAACCACCCTGAACAAAAAGCATCCTAGGAGCGAGAAGATGAAATGATAAAGCAGTATCCTGGATTGTTTGAATTTTTAGGTATGTTCAATTTTGAGGACAAAATTCTTGTAAGGTGGGGGGATGTTACACCCGTGCCCTAATCCGGTCTAATTTGAACTGTGGTGATAGGCCTCGGATCAAAGATCAAAAGTACGATAGGGTTTTGGCTTGCGGCTGCACATTGCCAAAGGAGTAGAGATGACCCCACCTGTTCGTGCATTACATGCTTATCTAACTAGAGAGGATTCATACCTTCTGATCCCATATGGTAAGTGAACCGACTCCCCACACTTAATTTTTGACATGCATTATAATTACCGAAAAGCCTTGGGCATGTTTGAGGACAACCACCGGTGCGAGACCAACCATGGGATAGTAAGCTATCAAGACAGCAAGCTACCTTGACCATCGAAAACTAGCCACTGGAAGCAGCCTGGGTATGAATCCAGTGCCTGTTTTCAGTGGGTCCACAGGCTGCTGTGGAGGATCCAATGCCCGTTGGTCTCGCCACTCACATTGTAAATGGTTTTGAATGATCCCAAATCATCCTCCACACCTTCCTCTTGATGTGAACACCTTATAGACCTAAATGTACAGGCCCTCGTGCCCCGAAACTCATTTTAACCTGGCTGGTTCAAAAGGGGTGCAAACCAAACAGACCCTTAAGGCCAACTTAAGGTATAAGTTGGGAAATGAGGATTCATTTCCTCATTTCCCTTGTGCCCAAAGTAGGAGAAGAGATAAAGAGGAGATGAAGAAGAAGAAGAGGAAGGAGAAGGGGATTGAATGCCTACCTTGGTGTCGGTTGCCGCCTTATTGCCGAAATCACTACCGGAGGTAGGTACAACTTCCTATACTACTCTCTCTCTCTTCATTTTGACATAGAAAAAGCTAGAAATGGATGCAATCTTGGTGTATACACTATTTTAGGGTTGCAGGATGGGTGTTCTACCCTCCTGGTGTTGCTATCGAGCTTGAACCAGCATGGTGAGCTTTGGCAACATGAAATACCAAAAGACCAACTAGGGTTTCGATCGTTTGATTGACGTATCTCCCAAACAGCTTAGTGGAATTGGAATTATCTTGGCTTATAATGATGCTAGGGACATTCCTTACAAACTCCATGGAATAAATCTCGGTAATCGGGCCCAAGCCAGAAAGACCCAAATTGGTTAGACTGCCTTGTACCTCCACCAGAAATAGCCCACCGGATCCACTGGGTCTATTTACGGTGGCATATTTCCAGTGAACTAGTGAGCTTTACATGCTCTCTATTACCTCCACTGGAAACAGGTCTGATATTTCTGATGGTTGTTTCCAGTGACATAACTGTCATTAGGAGACAGTGTTTGTACACTTTGGGGGTGACCTTTATAGGTCCCTCCTGATATTTCTAGCACATACTGATGTACAATCCCCTTGTGTCTAGGGTAGTGATGTACACGAGCCCCAAAGCTAGAATTGAATTAATCGGTCGGTTACCTTACTTGAACCCGAACACGACCGATCATAAAATAAGTGAGGGATGGACTGTGTTTATTTTTAAATGTTTATTAATTATTTAATTTCTCACATGCTTAGAATTATATGTTTAATTGAAATTGTTATTTTACGATCATGATATGAATTGTATGGAAATGTATAACGGGATTTGATGTGGTCGAGGTGGCACCAATACCATGATCTCTGTGTGTTTGGATGGGTGTGTGTGTGTGAGAAGGAATCGATGTGGCAAAGGTGGTACCAGTGTCGTGATTACCGTATGCATGTTGTAGTCATGCATTGATTATATGCTCTAGAGTTAGTTGTAGTCACAGGTTATACTTTGTGGCCAAGGTCTCGCTGGTATCGTGTACCTCGAGACTACATTTGGAAATGGATACGCTTTGTGGCCGAGGTCTTACCAATGTTGTGTAGTCCAAACTCAACTGTGATATGTATGCTAGATTAGGTAAACGGTCTTAGGTTTCACTTTGTGGCCAAGGTCTCTCTGGTATCGTGTACCTGGGACTGTATTTGGAGATGGATTACACTTTGTGGTCAAGGTCTCTCCGGTATCGTGTAATTCATACTAACTATATCATTATGAAGGTATATAGTATATATGTGGTTAGGTATCACTCCTTATGCTATACACCCTTTCCAACAGGGGTTGAGGTTTTGGATAACCCATTATGGTATGTTTGATGAGCCTTCCCGAAGTGCCACTCCCACGGTATGATGTGATTGTTGTCGAAGGCAGGAACCTATTCGACATGGCCAATGTGTTACCAGTGCCGTGACTGCCAGGAGGGGGTTATCAGGGTTTTTTGGGTGACCCATAGATGTATATAGGGATCGATAGGCTTCTAATTATGGCTAGGGTTTGTATCGCTACGTAGTCGATGTCATTTCTGAGACGAGGGATACATCCTAATACACCGTAGTAGCATTTACTAGACTTAGTTTGTATTGTTAGGTGGATAATAAACAAATGAACTGGATCACAAGCATCATGGAATATGTGTTTAATTTTCACAGTCATGCATCATAAATATTGCTACTATTGACTCACTTCGATGTACTCGACCCCACCCCTCACTGAGCGAGTTGGAAAGCTCACCCCACATTTATACCCCTTTTTAGATGATGATGCAGGTACTGTGGTGCCGATGGTGGGTGATCCAGTATCTTCTGGGTCGGAGTATGGTGTGAGCAACTAGTGGATGCCAGAAGCAGAGGTGTAGGATCAAGACTATGCTTGCGATCACTGTGCTTACGCCACACCGTGAGGTTGTACATCCTCTTTTGATACTTTTGGATATAGTTGTGGATTGTATATTTTCTTAAGATTATAGTATATGTCATGAATGAATGTAAAAAACTAACTCGGTTATTGCTACTATTGGTTTGTGATGTGAGACTGTGAAAATGTTAAGGTACTGCTATCAGAGATCTCAGTAGGTTTGTAAGACAGGTACGTGTCTTACTCACACCACCGGTGTTCCTAATGGTAAGTTGGGTCTGCTGGGAGTGGGGTGTGACACTGGGTCTATTTCCGATGGCATATTTTTGGTGGGCAAGGAGCCTTATGTGCTCTCTGTCACCTCCATCAGAAACAGGTCTGATATTTTCGCTGGAAATGCCCTATTTCCAATGGTTGTTTCCAGTGACATTACTGTCATTAGGAGACAGCGTCTGTACATTTTGGGGGTGACTTGTGTAGGTCCCCCCCGATGTTCCCGATGCATACTGATGTACGATTCCCTTTGTGTCTAGGATAGTGTTGCGTATGTGCCCAGAAGCCAGAATTGATTAGATTGATTGGTGGCCTTACTTGAATCCTAAAACAAATAGAGATCAGTAAGGTGAGGGATGGACTGTGTTTATTTTTTGGAATGTTTATTATTTATGAAATTGCTAACATGCTTAGAATTATATGTTTAATTGTAATTGTCATTTTTCGATCATGATATGAATTGTATAGAGATGTATGACGGGATCCGATGTGGCTGAGGTGGTACTAGTACTGTGATCGTCGTGTGCTTGGTTGTGCATGTGAGACAGAATCCGATGTGGCCGAGGTGATATTGGTGTTGTGATTACCATATGTATGTTACATTCATGCATTGAACATGTGCATTAGAGTTAGTTGTAGTCGTGGGTTACACTGAGACTGCATTTGGAAATGGATACGCTAAGTGGCCGAGGTCTTGCTGGTGTTACATAGTCCATACTCAACTGCTATTTGCATGCTAGATTAGGCAAATGGTCATGGGTTACACTTTATGGCCAAGGTCTCACTGGTGTCGTGTACCCTGGGACTGTATTTGGAGATGGATTATACTTTGTGGCCGAGGTCTCTCTGGTATCATATAATCCATACTAATTGTATCATTATGAAGGCATGTACTATATATATGGTTAGGTATCACTCCCTACGCTATACACCCTTTCCAACAGAGGTTGAGGTCTTAGATAACCCATTGTGGTATGTTTGATGTGTCTTTCCGAAGTGTCACTCCCATGGTACAATGTGATTTTTACCAGAGGCGGGAACTTGTCTGACGTGGCCAATGTGTTACCGGTGTTGTGACTGCTAGGAGGGGGTTATCAGGGGTTTGCTAGGTGACCCATGGACACATACGGAGATCGATAGGCTTCTAATCAGGGCTAAGGGTTTGTATCACTACATAGTCAATGTCATTTCCTAGACGTGGGTTATAGCCTAATGCGCCGTAGTAGCATTTACCAGACTTAGTTTGTATTGTTAGATGGATAATAAATAAATGAACTGTATCATGAGCATCATGGAGTATGTGTTTAATTCTACAATCATGCATCATAAATTATTACTGCTATTTGACTTGCTTGGATGTGCTTGATCCCACCCCTCACTGAGCGAGTTGAAAAGTTCACCCCACATATACACCATTTTTAGATGATGATGCAGGTACCATTGTGCCAATAGCAGGTGACCCAGTATCTTCTGGGTCAGAGTATGGCGTGAGCGACTGGTGGATACCAGAAATAAAAAAGCACGATCAAGACTATGCTTGTGACCACTGTGCTTACGCCGCACCGTGAGATTGTACATCATATTTTGATACTTTTGGGTATAACTGTGGATTTTATATTATTTTTGAGATTATATTAGACGTCATGGATGAATGTAACAGAATAACTCCGTTATCGCTATTATATTATCATTAGATGTTTTCCCCATCTTATTTATTATTCTGCTACTATTCTCTAATTCTGCTGCCTATGTTGGTTTGTGATGCAAGATTGGGAAAGTGTTAAGGTACTGCTATCAGAGATCCTGGTAGGTTGGTGAGACATGTACCTATCTTACTCACACTGTCGGTATTCCTAATGGTAAGTTGGGTCTACCGGGAATGGGGTGTGACAGCTATGGTATCAGAGTGCAATGCTTTGCCTTAACTCAGAATCGCTGCCAAACCATGATTTCAGGAAAATTAAGATTAAATAAAAATCTCAAGACAACAATAATAGAAATTTACACAATTAGGAGACAAGTATAGGTGTTAAAGTCGTTTCATTGTAATAGAGAATTTGAATACACAGCTTACACTTTCATAAGAAAAATAAAGTACTGAAAATAGGAAATGACATAATGTAAAAGTTCAACCAAACCTAAGACATCAAACTCAAATAAAAACATGAAAAGGGAAATCCTAAAAAGCTACAGTGACAAACATGCCACTACTCTTGCTATTACTGCTACTAGTTCTGTCCTTGACCCTGAGCCTGGTTTGGACCATATGTTCTTAGAGGAGGCACTGGAATGCCAAGATGGAAGACCATTGCTTGCATCTGTGCCTCTAGGGAGGCCACTCTATTGTCCATAAGACAACAGGTCCTGTCCATGCTCTCGAGGCAGCAATCTATGCTCCTCATCAGTGACATAGTGGTATCCGGATAGGCCATAACATCATTAAGACCATAAGGCCTTGTAGCCCTAGTACACTGAGATGTAGAAGCCGTCATAGAGCCCATAGCTTGGGGATCAAGTGGTGGAGCCCCACCAACCCCAGCAGCTTCACCTCCTGCACCACCAACATCACCGACACCGCCACCCTCTACCTCCACAGGCTGCTAACCCTCTCCTGGAATCGGAGTCACTTCCTATAGATCTATAGTCATCTTCCTCAGAGAATCTTAGTTAAAGTCTGTGACCTCTTCACCCAAGCGAGCCTCTCCCTCCAAGTCCACCTCAAAGCGACGGAAGATGCCAGTGAGTATCCTTCCATAGCATAGGCTTTCCACTTGGCGATCCACTCCTTGGGACCGAAGTACCATGGTCCACATAAGGAGATAAGGGAGACATATATATGCCCCCATGTACACACAGTATATCACATAGGCTTGTAGGGCGGATACCTCATCATAATGTTAGTAAGTGGGGAGGACATTCAATTGAATCGTATGACAAACAACCTTTGGAGTTGCAAAATAATGGACTGAACGGTTCCATCCCTTGGCTTCCTTAGTCATCATGTCATTGATCTCCTAAAAGGTATTAGGACTCTGAAATTCATATGCCGGAGTTCGAGGTGGGCAATACACTAGGTCGCTAACATTGTTAACCATCAGAATGTTGGCCAACTGCCCCATGTCAAAGGAGATCTCCACCCTTTTCACATAGGAGGTGATCCACATCTCTTCAGTACCCCGGTTCACACACTACAAGTTGGAGTAGAACAGCATGACCAGTGTGGGGTAGTAGTACTTGTTAGGTTTTAAGATACGGTACCACCCAACCTCATCAAACCGTTAACGGAGACGGAATGCGCCAAAGTCATTGGTCCTCACATAGACACCCAGGTCCACATTGTGGAGCTTGAAAAGTTCCCAATGGTCTCGCTTAGCCACAGAGCGAAACAGAATGGGGTTGAACTACTTAGTGGTGTCTTGCTCCTCTTGTATAAGAGCACGCCGGGTACATACATGGCATCCAGACATTGTTGCAAGATGATTTCTAAGGATTTAGAATGGAAAGCCTAGTTAAATGGTTGAATGCAAAACTCACAAAGAAGAAAATCACACTAGGTTATAGAGAGAGAAAACATACCTTGGATGAGAATACAACGCCGATCGATTATGAAATAGTGAGAGGAAGGTAGGGAATGAGTAGAAAAATACTTCTTAACCATTTCCACACATTTCTCACAAGAGCAAATAGGGTTTTATGTGAAAAAGCCAAAACCCAAGCCTATTTATAGACGATTTGGTGCCACTGGAAACAACCCACCGAAAACACTGGGCATGCTTCCGGTGCCTGTTTTCGGTGAAGTAGAAATTTGATTTTTGCCCTCTGTTTTTGCCCACCGAAAATACCACTGATATTTTCGGTGGACTAAACCATAATTCTGGTGATATGGTGGACTCTTTTGGAAAATAAATTATTTTATTTTTCAAATCTAAAATTTTATTTTGGTTCCTTTAATGGTGTGCCTCTTTAGGATACGTGTGCAATTGGATCTTAATATGTGTGGACCCCACTTATGTATGCCCCAGCCCTAATCTTGACTCTTGTATACGTGTGGGACCCACTATGCATATATGTGTTCCCATTTATATGCAACCTTGTTTATGCATGTGCACTAATCGGATTCCTTCACAGGAATCATGTCACGCTGGAACACCCAATGACGATCCCAATCATGCCCTTCACCTCCCGCTTCCCCTACATGGAATCGGGGTAGACCCCGCAATGCACCTCTGGGTCTGCCTGTACTTATAGCCCATGATGTGGCATCCATCATGAATAACATGATGAGGGAAGTGGAAAAAAGGCAAAACCAGTTTATGGTCAGGATCGATAATAGGATCCAAGCGGCAATGGAAGCTCATAATACACCGCCCGCACCTCCTACCCCATAGGCACCCATTCCAATACCCACTGGATTAGCTACCCTTCAAACATCTGGTGGGGCACAAGTGCATGGGAAGGTGTAAGACCCGATGTCGGACCAAGCCCAAACCCATGTTGAGGGTTGTACAGACTTGATGAAAATGGTGGAGAAATTTCAACGGCTTAGGGCCCCATGCTTCTCTAAGGTGGGCCAAGACCTATTGTATCTATCAAGATGGATTGGTGGAATGGAAAAGATTTTTAGACTGATGGGTTACACTAATGATCAGAAAATTTTGTGTGCAGGCTATCAGTTACAGAACAAAGCGGATGATTGGTGGAGTGCCACCTAGCCTATTCTGTGGGCTAGTAACCCGAACCCTACTTGGGCAGACTTCAAAGGGACCTTTTTTTAGAACTATTTTGTAGAAAGTTTCCAAGATAGGAGAGAGTGAATTTTCTCAGTTGGTTCAAGGTTCCCAGTCTGCGCTTGAGTATCAACAACGCTTCAAGGAGCTATTCCATTTTGCTCCTGAGCGTCTCAGAGGTGAGAGGGCTAAAGCAAAGAAGTTTTAGAAAGGGCTGAGGCCAGGTATTGGGTCAACCATTGTGGGGTTGAAAATGCAAACCTATGCTGAGGTGGTCCAAGTGGCCAAGTCTATTGAAGACCGGTATAGGGATAACTACACGACTTAGCAAGTAACAGGAAAGAGGCCAATGAGATCTACTGATTCTAGGGGAGGTAGAAAACCTTTCTGAGTGCCTTATGTCAACCTAACTCCAGTGCAATTTAGGAGGCCTGATGCTAGTCTCTTGATCTAGTGTTGTATCTCATTCTTTAGGATCGAGCCCAAGATGCTTTCATTGTGAGCAGCTGGGCCACATGACGAGGACATGCCCCCACCGAAGGCCAGGTATGCACCCTACACTATGCCACCTAGGCCCTAGTAGACATATTCAACCCCTAGATTAGCATAGCCCCTACAAGGCCAGAGACCATAGGGCAGAGTGTTTGCTATAACTGCAGAAGATGCTGAGGTTGCACCCAGTGTAGTGACAGGTACATTATTGATGTCATTATTGCCTGCAAATGTGTTATTTGACTCAGGAGCCTCGCATTCATTCGTGTCACTGGCATTTGTAAAGAAGATGAGAATTCCACCCAAGGGACTGACTCAATGTTTGGCTGTGAGTATCCCTATAGGAAATGTAGTGGGTTTGAACTATGTTTATGAGCCTTGTCCAGGTGACCATAGGTGAACATGGGTTGAATGCTCAATTGATCGAGTTAGATATGATCGACTTTGCTGTGATTTTAGGAATGGATTGGTTGTCTATATAAAGTGCCAGTGGGCTATATGCAGAGAAGGCTATCGTTTTCAGACCTCATGATGATGATGAGTTTGTGTTCCAAAGGGATAAGCCCAGGAAACCTAAGAAAGTTATCATATCTGCACTCCAGTTGAAGAAGCTCCTGGATAAGGGATGTCAAGGCTACTTGGTATCTGTGACGGATACTGAGGTAGAGAATAGGTCATTAACCAAGCTAGATGTGGTGAGAGAATTTCTCGATGTATTTTTTTATGACTTGACAGGCTTGCCCCCGGACCAAGAGATAGAGTTTGCTATAAATCTACTCCCCGGCTTGGCACCAGTGTCAAAGGCCCCTTACCGCATGGCTCCCACAGAGTTGAAGGAATTATAGGTGCAACCTCAAGACCTTCTGAAGAAGAGATTCATTAGACCTAGTGTGTCCCCATGGGGAGCACCGATATTGTTTTTCAAAAAGAAAGACAGAAGAATGAGATTGTGTATCCATTACCGAGAGCTTAATAAGCTAACCATCAAGAACCGGTATCCTTTGCCAAGGATAGACAATTTATTTGATCAGTTGTAGGGTGCCAAGGTGTTCTCCAAGATCGACCTTAGATCGGGCTACCACCAGCTCAGGATTATAGATAGTGATGTTAGTAAGACAGGCTTCAAATCAAGGTATGGACATTATGAATTCTTGGTAATGTCATTTGGATTGACCAATGCACCGGCTGCATTTATAGATTTGATGAATCGGGTATTCCAGGATGTCTTGGATAAGTTTGTGATAGTATTCGTTAATGACATTTTGGTCTACTCTAAGAGTGCAAAGGAGCATGCCGTTCACCTTAGATTAGTACTACAACGGCTGAGAGAGAAGCAAATCTATGCTAAATTCAATAAGTGTGAGTTTTGGCTATCACAAATGGCATTCCTAGGCCACATTGTTTCGGCCAAGGGTATAGTGGTTGACCTAGGCAAGGTGAAGGAAGTTCTAGAATGGGAGACTCCCAAGAGTGTAGCAGACATACGTAGTTTTCTAGGATTGATCAGATACTACAGGAGGTTTATCGAGAACTTCTCTCACATTGCTACTCTGATTACCCAACTCACATGAAAGGGTGTAAAATTTGAGTGGTCTAATGCTTGTGAGAATAGCTTCAAGGAGCTAAGGTAAAAGTTGGTATCAACTTCAGTTTTGACTATGCCGACCAGTACAGGTGGTATAGTTATTTATAGTGATGCCTCCAATCTGGAATTGGGTTATGTATTAATGCAACACAGGAAAGTCATTGCTTATGCATCCCATTAGTTGAAGGATTATGAGAAGAACTACTCCACCCATGATTTGGAGTTGGTAGCCGTGATTTTCGCACTGAAAATCTAGAGACACTACCTGTATGGTGAGAAGAGTGAAATCTTCAGTGACCACCATAAAAGCCTCAAGTACTTCTTCACTCTAAAAGAGCTCAACATGAGACAGAGGCATTGGTTAGAGCTGATGAAGGATTATGATTGTACTATCCACTATCATCCAGGAAAGGCCAATGTGGTAGCTAATGCACTTAGTCTGAAATCCCAATCATTGACTTTTACATCATAGACCACCGATGAGTATCTCCTAGAGGAGGCTAGGAGACTAGACTTGGAGCTATTAGTAGAGAGTGTCACCTTGTCTCTATCGGCATTGGTCGTACAACCTAGTCTGGTGGATAGGATTACTACAGCTCAGGTTACTAATGCAGAGCTACGGAAACTAATAACAGAATGCCAGGAAGGAATCCAAAAGGACCCAAATTTCTCTATAACTAAGAGTGGGATTCTCAAGTTCAAAGGGAGGTTGTGTGTGCCTAGTAATGGTGATTTGAGAGACAGTTTTGAGAGAGACACATAGCTCTCCATACTCCATTCACCCCGGCAGCACTAAAATATATAGGACCTCAAAGGCTCCTATTGGTGAAAATGAATGAAAATGACGTGGCCACGCATGTGTTCAGATGCCTCACATGCCAGCAAGTCAAGGCTGAGAGACAGAGGCCTCATGGGTTATTGTAGTCCCTACCTACTCTGGAGTGGAAATGGGAGAATATTACCATGAACTTCATCATAGGCCTACCCCATACACAGAAAGGTAAGGATGCCATTTGGGTAGTTGTGGCTCGCTTGACTAAGGCAGCCCACTTTATCCCAATCAAGATCACCTTTTCTATGGACAAGTTGACCAAGTTATATGTCGATAACATCATCAGGTTGCATAGTGTACCAGTTAGTATCATCTCTAATCGAGATTCCAAGTTCACTTCCAATTTTTGGACATGTGTGCAGAAGGCTATGAGCACACAATTGGCTTTTAGCACTACCTTTCACCCTCAGACCGATGGTCAGTCGGAGAGGACTATTCAGACATTGGAGGACCTACTCCAAGCATGTTCCTTGGATATGAATCCTAGTTGGGATGAGCATAGTTTCCTTATTGAGTTCTCCTACAACAACAGTTATTAAGCCACCATCGAAATGTCGCCATTCGAGGCATAGTATGGTAGGAAGTGCCGAACTCCACTCTATTGGGATGAGGTTGGTGAGTGGCATATTTTGGGTTCTGAATTGATACAAGCTACCAGTGAGAAGGTGAATGTGATCAAAGAAAGGATCAAGGTAGCCCAGTCCAGGCAGAAAAGCGCAGATGTTGGAAGGAAACATCTAAAATTTGGTGTTGGAGACAAGGTCTTCTTACGGATCTCCCCAGTTAAAGGGGTAATGCAGTTTGGCAAGAAGGAAAAGTTTAGTCCAAGTTTATGGGACCATATGATGTACTGGATAGGATCAGACTGGTAGCTTACCGAATAGCTTTACACCAGAGTTGGAAGGTACACATGATGTCTTCCATATATCTATGTTGAGGAAGTACATTCCTGACCCAACTCATGTCTTGACTTACATACCTCATGAGTTGGATGAGGATTTTACCTATGTGGAGTTTCAGAAGAAGATTGTTGATCAAAAGGACCATGTTCTTCGCAACCGCACTGTTTCCTTTGTCAATGTAAAATGGATGAACCACCTTAAACAGGAAGCATCCTAGGAGCGAGAAGATGAAATGATGAAGTAGTATCCCAGATTGTTTGATCTGCCAAGTATGTTCAATTTCAAGGAAGAAATTCTTGTAAAGTGAGGGGGATGTTACACCTGTTCCCCAATCCGGTCTAATTTGAACTATTGTGATAGGCCTCGGATTGGAGATCAAAAGTACAATTGGGTTTTGGCTCATGGCTGCACATTACCGAAGGGGTAAATATGACCCCACATGTTTGTGCATTGTGTGCCTATCCAACTAGAGGGGATTCATACCTCCCTATCCCAGACGGTAAGTGGCCCGACTCCCCACACTTGATTTTCGGCATGCATCAAAATTTTTGAATAGCCTTGAGCATGTCCGAGGGCAATCACCCATGCAAGGCTAACCATGGGACAGCAAGCTGTCTTGGCCACCAAAAACAAGCCATCGAAAGTAGCCTAGACTTGAATCCGATTCCTAATTTCGATGGGTTGATAGGCTCCTGTCGAGGTTCCACTGCCCATGGGTCACGTCACTCCCATCGTAAATGGTTCTGGATGATCCCAAATCATCCTCCACACCTTCCTCTTGATGTGAACACCTTATGGACCTAAATATGCAGGTTCTCGTGCCCCGAATTTCATTTTAACCCGATTAGTTCAAAAGAGATCCAAACCAAACAGACCCTAAGGCCCACTTAAGTTATAAGTTGGGAAATGAGTATTCATTTCCTCATTTCCCTTGTGCCCAACATAGGAGAGGATAGAAAGAAGAGAGGAAAGAAGAAGAAGGGGAAGTGGATTGGAGGCCTACCTTGGTATTGGCTGTCGCCCTGTTGCCGGAATCGCTACCAAAGATAAGTATAACCTCCCATACCACTCTCTTTCTTCATTTTGACCTAGACAAAGCTATGTATCTTGGTGTACACACCATGTTAATGTTATAGGATGAGTGTTTTAACCTCTCAGTGTTGTTACCGAGCTCTAACCAAGCCCAGTGAGCTCCGGTAACATGTAATGCCGAAAGACCAACTAGGGTTTCGATCGTTCGACCAACATATCTCCCAAATGGATCGGTGGAATTAGAATTTTCTTGGCTTAGAATGATGCTAGGAACATCCCTTACAAACTCCATGGAAAAAATCCCAACAATCGGACCCGAGCCGAAAAACCCCAAAATAGTTGCTGAACCGCCATCGGTAATAGTCCACTAGATCCATTGGGTCTATTTCTGGTGGCATATTTTCTGTCGGCATGGAGCCTTATGTGCTCTTTGTCACCTCCACCGAAAATAGGTCTTATATTTTCGATGAAAATACCCTGTTTCCGGTGGTTGTTTCAGGTAACATTGCTGTCATTGGGAGATAGTCCTGTATATTTTGGGGGTGACTTGTGTAGGTCCCTCCCGATGTTCCCGATGCGTATTGATGTACAATTCCCTTTGTGTCTAGGACAATGATGCACACGTGCCCCGAAGCCAGAATTGATTAGATTAATCGATGGCCTTAGTTGAACCCTAAAACAAACAGAGATCAACAAGGTGAGGGATGGACTACGTTTATTTTTTGAAATGTTTATTATTTATTAAATTGCTCACATGCTTAGAATTATATGTTTAATTGTAATTGTCATTTTTCGATCATGATATGAATTGTATGGAGATGTATGATGAGATCCCCTATTCGACGTGACCGATGTGTTACTGGTGTCGTGATTTCCTGGAGGGTATTATTAGGGGTTTGCTGGGTGACCCATGGACACATACGAGAACCGACAGGCTTCTAATCATGGCTAGGGTTTGTATCGCTGCATAGTCAATGTCATTTTCAATATGAGGGATATAGCTTAATGCGTCATAGTAGCATTTATCAGACTTAGTTTGTATTGTTAGGTGGATAATAAATAAATGAACTGCATAACGAACATCATGGACTATGTGTTTAAATTCTGCAATCATGCATCATAAATTATTACTGCTATTAACTTGCTTGGATGTGCTTGACCCCACCCCTCACTGAGCGAGTTGGAAAGTTCACCCCACATAGACACCCCTTTTTAGATGATGATACAAATACCATGGTGCCAATGGAGGGTGACCCAGTATCTTCTAGGTCGGAGTATGGTGTGAGCGATTGGTGGATGCCAGAAGTGAAGGAGCACGATCAGGATTGTGCCTACGACCACTGTGTTTACTCCGCACTGTGAGATTGTACATCATATTTTGATACTTTTGGGTATAACTGTGGATTCTATATTGTTTTTTAGATTATATTATACGTTATGGATGAATATAAACAGAATAACTCAGTTATCTCTATTATATTATCATTAGATGTTTTCCTCATCTTATTTATGATTCCGCTGCCTATGTTGGTTTGTGATGCGAGATTGTGAAAATGTTAAGGTACTGCTATGAGAGATCCTGATAGGTTGGTGAGACAAGTACATGTCTTACTCACACCGTTTGTATTCCTAATGGTAAGTTGGGTCTACCAGGAAAAGGGTGTGACAAGGGGCATATCCCTAACATGAGAGTTTGTCCCGTAGTTGAGGAACTTTTCCTCCCATATTCCCTTTGTCGCCACAAAATGCTTCTCCTCTAGGATGCCATGTGGGCAAGGCATCGTTGGAAGGGGAAGGCATGGAGCATAACAGCTCTCTAACTCCGGCCACTGCCCCGTCACCCGCTCTCCCAAATACCAACCAGGGCCCTGAAGAGCACTGACATTCGGGTCAGTGCCAGAGCTCTGTTCCGCCAACATAAAGGAAACCCACTACTATGAACAGCTTCTAGACAACCTATAAAAGACAGAAGATTAGTAATTGTATTTGTAATAGTGCACATTGAGAAGAGGAAGGAAGCATACCATGGTAATCCCATTCAACATGGCTCTCGCGGATATCCCGGCCTTGATCAAAGGCCGACGTTTGGAGATATGATCCTCCCTCCACTTCTTAGTGACAGGGAAGAATCCATGGTCAGGATCCTTGAGCCAAGGATATGAGAACCTCAAGTGCTCTTGAGCCCATGGTTACAAATTTACACAAGGATATCAGTATTTGAAATCAAAGTAACAACAAGAAAATAAGGTGAAGGCATAGCTGGAGGATGTAGGCTTCCCCATAGAGACTGTGGTCACCGAAGGTTGATACATATGCATACGCCAAGCCACCTCCTTCGCACGTATAAGTCGCGTCCAAGTCTCTGAACAAGGTTGTGAGGTGGACATCAATATTATCTCGGGTATTGTTAAACAACATAAATAGGAGGAAGGAGTACTAGAGCAGAGAAGCTCTGGTGGTCAAGTCAAAATCATGTCTGACATGGACACCCTACCAAGTACACCAAATGTCCCAATAGATGGAGCATCAAGACGAGTGCGGAAACCTATCAAGTTGTAGATATCCGTCGGGTATAGTGTGCGAGAGGTGGTGACTACGGTGCCACCAAACAGGATGTTAATCAAAGCATAAAAGTGGAGAGGAGTGATTTCCATAGGGAGGTGGAAGGCATGGGTGCTAGGCCCTTTCACATCCAGCCATAGAACGAATCAGGTCGATGTCCATCTTACGAAAATCTAGGAGAGTAAGGCTGAAGAGGCTTATGTTCTGCACCCAACGCTTTAAAACAGGGCACAACTCATCATACCAGCCCCAAAATCTGCTTTGGTAGTCGTACTTTCTATAAGATGGCTCGGCACCTCCCTGAAAGATAAGCAACAAAAGTTAGAATCAAGTCTCCTATTTATTACTATATTGTCAAATTTTGACTTACCCACTGCCCTCAAGAAGAGTCACAGATATGCTTATGTGTCCCCTTAGGGTGGACCCCATATACCACGCTGTTGGCACATACCTCTCCTCTCCAGGCTAGACTGGTTCCGATAATCATGCTAGAACCTTCCCCCTGTGAGTGCATTCTTACTTCGTGGCCCCGCGAAATTTACGTGGGCCCGCAGGATATTATTTATAAAAAATAATATCCACTAATAAATAAAATATAAATACTATAAATAAATTTAGAGAAAAAAAAAAAGATGCATATGCTACATATGTGATATGATGTGCATCCCTAGTGATGGTATAGAATGATTGGCCAAAATCAATCAAACCTAGGGTTGACCTTAGCCCAAATTTCAAAAAACTCATTACATGACCTGTGGTATTGGTCTAATGACCCAAATACCTTTAACCCGAATTTCAAAAAATTCATTATATGGCCTATAGGTCTAAAATTACTCAAATACCCCTGGTACCCACAATTCAAAAAATTAATTGCATGGCCCGTGGTATAGGTCTAATGACCAAAATACCTCTAACAACCCAAATTGCAAAAAAAAATCATTGTGTGACCCATGATACAAGTCTAAAATGACTGAAGTACCATTTGCTTGGTCTATAGTTGCCTAGAGTGGCCAAAATACCATACCCTTGCTTAGGTAAAATGCCGAGGATGGCCAATTTGACTATGTACTATTTACCTAGTGTACAGTTGTTCAAAGTGACCAAAAGACCAAAATACCCTTAAAAAATTGGTTAACAGGCCATTATCATCAATATGATTTATCTCAGACTAAATGGTCTACATTAGTGCCATAAAAATGTGAAATAGAGTCAATTAACGCCGTAGGGTTCAAAATAAAGATTCAAAAAATTTGGATTCATATGAAAGGTCAAGAGATGCCTAGGATGGGCAATTTGACTGAGGTACCATTTGCTCGGTCTATAATTTCCTAGAGAGGACAAAAGACCAAAATACCCTTTCCCGGTCTCTAGTTGCCCAGAGTAGCCAATTTTGATTGTAACACCCTTTACTTAGGTTATGAGTGGCCCTGCATGGCCACATTGGCCTAATATATCAAGAGAATATTGTGTACTAACACTTCACAGTAATCACTCATTGAGAGTCATTGGATACCTTCCTCAAGCGACCGCTGATTAAGAACAAGATCTCAACCCCAAGTCAAATCCACTAGATAGGCTCATATTAATTTTTTTATTTAACAAGGTTAACCACTTTAGCTTATTAATTGACTTTTGACTTTCAACTGATTCATTTACTGATGGATTTCTCAAGTTTTTATTGATTGACCTTAACGTCCACATTTTTTGCATAGCACCTCCGCCATCCTTGAGTAAGATGATGGCAGTGCATGCTTTTAGGTGATAAAATGAGGTAATTCTTTTCTTCGGTTGTGTCACAGGCCTCGGCCAACTAGGGGTATTTTGTAGACACCAAATTTTGCCATTCATCCCAGCAATGATGATTTGGAGGAGATTTTGGCCTTTCAATATGACTTCGACTCAACTTAAAATCTAGACCCAAAACCCTAATCTAGCACTAAAACCTTGATTCAGCATAAAGCTCTAATTAGACCCGAAACATTAATTTAGTGTGGGATTAGTACATGGCCAAGCCATGCCTGATCTTGCGGCACTCAATACTAACACATTATACATTGACGAAATGAATCTAAGTACTCTCCAATAGTGGGGGAACGACATAAAAAAGATTACTAGACATCCCAAAGGTGCAATGGGTAAGATCTCTTCCTTACAAGTTCCAAATGATTTTAATCCGAGAAGAGGCTCGACACCCATACTGATGGATAGTACTCGGAAAGAGGATTTCAATGACGTATGATGTGAAAATCGAACCACCGGATCTCCCGGAATCACACCCAAAAGCTAGGATCCCTGAGGAGGGTACGATTGGCATCTATCGACCCAAGGATTTGGGAAATGAATATTATTTTTTCATAGCCCCACGACAAATCTGTGGCCCTACAAGTTTTTCCAAAGCCAAATCCCTCCAATTTGTGCAAGCCCGCACCAAAATTTACCATATTTGATGGACCCACGAAATTTCACCCTTTGAAAAGGGGACTACTTCACCATTCCCAAATAGCCAATTGACCTACCCACCTACCCCTCCCCTTTAGCAACCACCAAGGAGTGTCCAAGTGCTAAAAAAGTGTCTCGAGCCTTCATTTTGGCCCTTGTTTATCCTAATCCTCTCCCAAATCAAAACTTTGTTGAAATATCCATCAGTCTTGTCACCTCGATTCGTATGCCAAAAAAAAAAAAAAATCCCAACCTGTAGGAAGCCTTGTAAAGATCCAAATAGTCCCGTATCCTCCAAATTCTCTGAGATTCCCTCTAAGATCTCAAAACTTGCCAAAATTCTAAAGAAATACCCATAAATTCCCAAAAATTCTCCAAAGCCGTGAAAGGTCATAAGAAGGCCAGATTCTTCAAAAAAGGAAAGAAAACGGGAAAATCCACCTCTGCTTGAGCCGGGATGTTTATTGAAGTTTGCAATAGCAATAATAGAGGTTCACTCCTTTCGACCCGAAATAGGGGTCGAACATTGGTATAACATCTCAACTGAGTAGAAAAAATGTAGACTTTTAATTCATATGTTAGTGTACATAATAGGGTGATACCAACTTAGTCATGCATGTGGTATAGGATGAATTGGGGGAGAATGTTCATTTTTAGGCATATAATAGGAAGACAAGTTTAGTGCTCTTACTGCTTTTCAGTGAAAATTGAATGGTTCTCATTCAACCCCGGTATGACCCGGTCCATGTGATTGTGGGATCAGTATGGGCTCACAGGACTAGTCAGGCTGAAGGCCTGGATACTCAAAAAAAAAAAGTATATAATTGGAAGACAGGTTCAATTGGATGGAGCGGATGCTTAACACCTTCCCAATCCAAAACCTGACACTTAACCTCAGTTTTGGACCAAATCAATTTTTGGGCATTTTCCTTATGGATCAAGCCCACCTAATGGATCCTAGGCCCTAACCTTAGATGGCAAGTTCAAATCTTATGTTTTTCAATCCCCAACATTTGTCATCACCCTTAATCTTCCTTTTAGAAAACCCATAAGGGAAAGAGGTTGTTTGTGAAATAGGCTCCCATGTGTCTCTGAGCAAGGATACGATGGTGCAGGGCCAGCGGACGTGTAATACCCTACTTCTTAAACCCGGTCTGATTACTCAGTTGACCCGATTTAACTATACAGGACCCGAACCGGAGAGAGTTAGAGTAGGCTCCTTATGGACTATGATGGCAAGGGTGACCTTAAACACCGGCTAGCCCAACAAGTCCGAGCCAGTGCCAGAAGAGATTGGAGTACCCAAGCCGTGTACATGCACCTATCATAAGGCCATGTAAGGATAAAGCATGTATTGTAGCCGTATATTAAGGTGTTTACATATATTACATCGTATGCCAGGGGTGGGGTTCGCGCCGAGGCCCGAACTCTGTCAAAATCCCAAGTTTTGGCCCTCAGGTGGGCGGACAGGTGGGCGTACCCACCCACCTGAGTGACCCATCCATGTGAACTATTTAGCTATTTAAGAAGTATATATATAGCATTTATGATTTTCTTTTCTTTTTAATTTATGACACTCGTATGTTGGCGAGGATAGTAAAGAGGAGAGAGAAAGGAAAGGAAAGAAGAAGAGAAGAGGAGGAAGAGGAAGAAGAGAAGGATTTCATCGGCGCCGAAGCTTGATCTTCCCAGTCCGGCGCCAGAAGAGTGATCTTCAACACTAGATCTACATTTAGAGGTAAGCAAAGTTGGGTTCCTTAAACATTCACCATACCCAAGTAAAAACCCTTGATTTGAGTAGGGTTTCTTGAGATCTTGTAAATCCCCTTTGAAATGATGAATCTAAGGTTTAATAGATGATTTATGTGTTGATCTTGAAGAATTTGAAGAGGTATTGACAAGGTTGGAGAAACATTGTGGGTTTGAAGTGATTTTGAGGGTTTGAAGGTGTTCTTGAGCAAAGAAGGTAAGATGGTTTCCCATCACTTGAATCTAACCTAGATCTAGGTTAGAACCATCTTGTAAGACATTGAAAGTGTGGAGAATGGGTTGGGAAAAACCCCCATTTGAATCCCCAAAGAATGGAGGAAGTGGGAAGAAACAGCAGGTTTCCCGTCAAAACCAGTGGACCAAACCGGTGGGCCAAACCGGTGGGCCATCTGGCCCGCCTGTGAGCACTCGCCTGAGAGGGTAGGGCCTTCGGGCACAACCGGCGGGCCAACCGACGGGCCAACCGGTGGGCCAACCTTACCCGCCGATCCAGACCGATGGGCCAGACAGGTGGACTGTCTGACCCACCTGTGAGGCCCCGATGGTGATTTTTACATCTGATTGGACCCAAATCGGACGTGTGACCTCCTTTTAGGATTCTAAACATGATCGTGTCATTGGATCGTGTTAATTTTGATTCCAAAATGGTGAAGTACTAACCCCGCTCAATCATGTTAGGTTCACCAAATCCTACGCTTCTCGCACCGGATCTCACCCGTACAGAACGGGAATCCTTGTACACTACAGGTAAGTGGGGAGAGGACATTTGGTCTTATTTCAAGGCATTGTTTGGCATTCATTTAAATGTATCTAGTCTAGTCATGCCATCATGAATATGCTATGTAGATTAGTCATCCTCACATTGTTATGCATGCGTGTTATGTACTTTCTAAATGCCAAATAATGAGATGCTTATGTGATGAATGTTGACATCATTGTGCATAATGCATTAATAGACTAGATGCCGTAGTCGGCTTGGACACGAGTGCATTGGTGGCCCGTGGTATGGGACGCGGTGGCACTATGCAATCGTACTATTGTCATATAGGAGCATGCGGTTTAGGATTTTCACTATCCCGTGCTACGACCCTTCCCAGTAGGGGTTAAGGTGTTGGGTTACCATTTGGGGGGAAGCAGTGGTTGCGGTTGTCGGGTCACTGTGGCGGTTAGACATAACGCCGGCGGGTCATTAGGACAGTCGGCAACCCCGGTGGTATATTCAAGAGGGCCAATCGTACTGCTTTTAAATTGCTGGAGTCAGCACCTTTAATTTCAGTCATTATATTTCTGTTGAGAGCCGGTGGTCGGCATATTTTTTTACTTTTCGAGTACTCACGGTGGGCTTTCTCCGACAGCCCTATGGGCGTATCGTGGGATGGAGTTCGCGGCTCGTATCCGGAGTGTAAGCGCACTGTGGCTGTAGTAGCACTATACCAAAGACTTAGTAATGTTGCTTAGGTGGATGCTATTTAAAATGTATTGCATGGCATGTAGTGCATATGATTGTGTTTTGATGTGTGGACTGTAGTGTGGTCTATCTTACCATTTACTGAGCTAGTGAGCTCATCCCCCGGGTAGCCCCCTTTTTAGATGATTTTACAGGTCATACATCTGAGGAGCACGGGGTGGGTCCCACGGTCGAGTTCATCGAAGAGGACTGGTGGGCCCCTCAGGAGTTAGAGCACGACACTGACTGCTCGTGTGAGAGTTGTGCTGTGGGACAGCAGTTCTGATGCCGAGCTGAGCTCCACTTTTGAGGTTGAGCTGAGCTCTACCATGTGATGCCGAGCTGGGCTCAACCCTTGACGTCGACCTGGGCTCAACCCTTGATGCCGAGCTGAGCTCTAGCCTTTGATACCGAGCTGAGCTATGTACTCTGATTTTTTATGTTTTTCTTTATGTACTTGATATGTGAATTATACTTTTATTGTGTAAATATCATGCCTTCGGGCCCACATGTATATAACTATTGTATCATAATTTGGGCATCAAGTATTATGGGAATGTTCACAGGTAAACCTAGTCTTCCATTGATCTGATAAGTTTTATTAGTTGTGTGTATGCTGTGGTGGAATACAGTATCAGATGATCCTGGCAGGTTTGGGTTAACCGGTGTTAACCCGGTCACTAGCCCGGTTCAGTGTGAACGAGGTGTGACAAACGATGGTATCAGAGCGTGATGCTCTGCTCCACTCACAACATACCATTAGAATCCCGTAGACTCTATAATAGGGAAATGAGGTTGGGTTAATGTAAAAGCTTTAAAGAGTAAAAGCCAAAGAAAGAAGTATTAAAAAGGGTTGCATTTAGATGTTGCATTCATGGCATGCGTGAGAGTAAATAAAAAATAATTAAGTTGGTGTTATAACCTATCGCGTACTAGTTTGATGAAATTTCGGCAGCATAACAGCGTAAAATGGGATTTTCAAAACTTTTTCACACAAACATCTGATAAACAATATATTCATATATGACAATGATCAAAAGTAGCAAAATACACCACAACCAAACTACCCAAGTATTCAACATATGAATTCCCCACAAAAAAATTGCTATCAAAATATATTATCCCACAAATGATTCCAGTTACAGTGCAAATACAAGGAATGAGAAAAGAAATGAAATATACAACAAGATCCAATAAAAAGGAAATAGATAAGAGGCTGGTGTGGGCGAACTAAGCCCTCACTAATCATCGTCATCGTCATCAATGATCACCACGTTCGTCGGAGGCCTAGAGTTGACGTCAAGGCTGTGGTCGTAGTAGTCAAACCTCGCGTTCACTAGTTGTACTGCCCTCCGTAGTCAGCCAAAATCTGCTGACATGGCGTTGGCCGTGGTGCTCAAGTCCTGGCCCAGTTGGAGAAAGGAGTTCTCCAAAGTAGCCTGCCTCTCCAGGATGCATTCCTCCCTGGAGGCACTCTCGTCCAGCCTTCTCAGTAGCTGAACTTGGCCATCCTGTAAGGCCCGCATGGTGGACATCATGCCCTCAAAGTCGTATGCACCACACCCAGGTGGTGGGGCTCTAGGCTCTGAGGCTGCAGCTCTGGAGGAACCAGGATCGGGGCCTCTCAACTCCTGAGGCACCTCCTCAGGGATGTCACCACCCACCAGATCATTCTCCTCATCCTGAGGAACGTAGTCCTCATCCTCCCTGCTGGACTCCTCCTCCATGTGGACATCCTCCATAGGGGCAGCCCTCCTACCCCTACCTCTCTGAGCTCCAGCTCTCGGAGGTGTATCCATAAGGGTATGGAGACCCATCCTTAAGAGGTTACCCCGATCGAACCTATCCACTGGAGTCTTCCCCTCCTCGCCACTCAGGTCCACCCCGAAGAACTCAAAGATCCTAGTGAGGATCCTGCCATAGGGGAATCCTCCATCCTCAGGGTGGGAAGTGTGGTGCTCCATCGTCTTGAGAATGATGTACGGCAGGCACAAGTGCTCGACACCTCCCTCTACGGCCGTGTAGATGCAGAAAGCGATGAAGGCCGCCATGAAACCCACCTGGTACCGATGACCTCCTCTGGGGAGCAGGTTGAACTGGACCAAACGGGCAAATAAGCGAACCTTGAGGTAGAAGGACGTCTTAGACTCCGGACGGGTACTGCTGTCGCAGATGGTCTCGTAGATATAGTCCGGTGTCTCCAAAGTCATGAATGGTCCCAGAGGCTTACTCCTGGGGGGACTGTAGTATCGGTGCCCAGCTGTCGATATGCCCAAGATGCTGGCCAAGGTATCCACGGTCAGCTGGATGTCGACCCCTTCACCAAGCTGACTATGGTGTACTCCCCGTACGGATAAGAAACCTCCAAGTTGCAGTAGAACCGACGAACTAGCTGCTCGTAGCATGGATGGTCTACGTGGAGGATAGACTCCCAGCCCAGTGCTGAGAACCTCTCCTGAAGCCGAGCCTTGTGGAAGTCGTCAACTACCACGGTCTTCTCCATCATCACCGACCTCTTTAGGAAAGTCGGCCAATTGGGTGCTGCCTTTGCACTATGGAAGAGCTTCGCATCATAGTCTGAAGGGTTACACTGGGCAGGTTCGGGTCTCCTTATGCAGGGGGCTGAAGAGCTGGTTCCCGCATTCTTCCTCTTAGAAGTGGTAGTCTTACGTCGAATGCCAGAAGAAGAGGGTCCCTTACCGGTGTGAGATGACATCCTGGCAAGAAGAAAAGAAAGCAGGGTGAGTAAGAAAAGGAAAATGACAGCAGTAAAGGGGAGCCCCAAACTTAAATTTCTCGCAAAATAGAAAAAGCGACAAGCTAGGAATGATAGGGAGCCTATGAATGAGATGCACGGTAAGTGCCAAAGCGGGGTCATGATAAAACAGCAAAATGATAGCAAGGAGCATATGTAACATAAGAGGATTCAATTTCAATGGGCAAATTTATTCACAATGGAGTAAAACTTGAAACTATAGGTCTAAGATGGAAATGCCATGGTAGCGGGATCGTGAATGTACAAAAACATACCCTAATAGACTATAGAGGTCCACAAATACCAAGTATGTGATGAAAATCAAGGAAACCCAATACAAAAGAGGGGTTTTTCATGGGGAGACATGGGGATTCCAAGCAAAAGAGACATTTCACGAATTCTATAGCATGTTAAGCACAAATCAAGTGTAATGCATCACAAATGAATCATTAATTGGAGAAAAGGGGCGAGAATTGAAGAAATCCCCAAATTGGGAAAAACTAGGGCACGATTTGGGGTTTTTCTCCAAATGAGGAGATAAATCCTAATAAACTAGAAATGACCACAAGAGAAACATCACAATCACATGCAAATGCTATTCTATGGAAAGAAATATGGAAAGAAAGCCTAGATTAAAGTCTACACATGGATTTACCCCCCAAGTGAAAATTTTGAGAAAAAGAGAGGGAGAACTTACTTGGAAGTGGGAGATGTGAATCTTCTCAAAAGCACCAAGTTGATGAGTGGAATCGTGGGTGGAAGCGTTGAAATGCCCTCCAAAATCGCCTAGAAGGGATAGAGAGAAAGAGAGAGGAGAATGGAAGAGAATGCACACGAATAGAGCCTGATGGCCCCTGTTCGTGTTTTTACTCGGCCAGGACCGGTGGGCCACCCTGCCCGTCGGTGTCACCCGCCGGTTGAGGTTCTGGGACAGGTGGGCCGACCGGCGGGCCCCTACCCGTTGGTGCAGCCCACCGGTTGTGGAAACTTAGGAAGAATTGAAAAAAAAAATTTATTTTTATTATATTACTAATATGTTTATATTGATTATTATTATTATTATTATTATTATTATTATTCCTATGTTAATGTGTTATGGTCAAGTGGGACCATTGACATACTTGTTGGGGCACTAGCCCTGTATCTCGGAATTAAGTTGCGGTTAGTTACAGACTATCATGCACTACAGTACCCCATGTAATGGCATATAATTGTGTGCCGAAATCAATTCTACGGTGTTTAACCAATATGGTGTGTGATATGTTCCAGGTACAGGGATACGATGGTACGTACTAGATTTGGTAGCAATGCCCGAGGTACCTCACGTGGTCCTCGTCAGGTCGATCGACCACCGAATCCCGGGAGGTCCCGCTCTGTGGGGCAAACCTCACCTCCACCACCTCCAGAGACCCTTGGTCAGGGTGGGGCACATGGGGACCCACCTATGACTACACTCCCGGACCCTCCACCGGTTATTACTCCAGGAGATGTTGCTACCATAATTCAGCAGTCACAACAGGCTTTTCAGCAACAAATGCTTCAGCAACAGCAAGCATTTATGACTGCTATTCAGCAACAATTGGACCTTTCTCAATCGGGTCAACCTCCCCGGGTACTCACTCCACAGGACCCGCCTGTAGGGTCAAGAACGGGACCACAAGTGGGAGGTACACCTCCAATCCCACCATTCAGTGTTCCTCAGTATGGGGTGCCTCCTCCATACTCTTACTATCCGGCTTATGCTCCTAACTTCCCACCGATGAATAATACATCAAAGGTAGTGGAGTCATTCAAGAGGAACTTACCACCTGTATTCTCTAAGGTGGGGAGTGATCCTCTGGAACCGGACCAATGGATCCAAGAATTAGAGAAAATATTTGAGGTGCTTGAGTGCACGGACGCACAGAAACTCATTTGTGGTAGGTTGCAACTCAAGTAGGAAAATTCTTGGTGGCAAGCCTCCAAGCCCATATTGTTGGCTGCCCATCCAGAACCCACCTGGGAACAGTTCAAGGAGTTGTTCTTAGACAACCATTACCCGCGCAGCTTCAGAGACCGCAAGGAGACTGAGTTTATGGCTTTAACTCAAGGAGGTAAGACTGTCCTTGAGTCCCAACAACAATTTGAGAGCTTGTTCCATTTTACCCCAAGGCATATGAGGACAGCTGAAGAGAAGGCCGCGAGATTCCTAAAAGGCCTAAAAGCATCCATTGGGTCTGTACTTGAGGTCTTGGATTTGACTGACTATGGCCAGATTGTGCAGAAGGCCAAGACCATGGAGGATAAGCAAAAGGGAGAACAGTCCCTCACCCCTGGACTATGGAAGAGAACAAACCCATTTCCGGATATGGGAAACTCCTCCAAGGCATACCGCGGATCGTACAGTTCTGGGCCTATGTATAGGCAGCCCTATAGGCCATCTGGCTACCCTCCTAGACCAGCTGGTGGTTCGGGCTCCATAGCTTTTCGCCCGAACACTAGTGTGGCACCTACAGCTCCAAGGCCACCTCGACCTCCATCTGCAATGGGTCAAGTGCAGAGGGGCCTAGCCCCAGTTCTGACATCTCAGATTCGTTGCTTTAACTGCCATTCATATGGGCATTACGTAAAAGACTGTTGGGTTAAACTAGCCTTGCCCTCCAGTCAGCCCTCTGCGTACCGACCTCCCTTAGCTCGGGGGAATCAACCGCAGGGAAGGATGTATGCTCTATCAGCCGAGGAAACTGAGGCCAGTACAGAAGTAGTAGCAGGTACATTTTAAATTAAGAAATTCCTTATGTTAAATATTGATGACCTGCTGAAATTATATGCATTGTTACACTAGGTATCCTACCCATATCAGGCATACCAGCCTATGTTTTATTCGATTTAGGAGCTACTCATTCATTTGCCTCTAAGAGATTTGCAGAGAAACTTGGGATGCCACCCAGGATCCTAGATCACGGAATGATTGTTAGTATGCCTACTGGTAAAGTTACACAGTTGAAGGAGGTGTATGGGCTCGTGCCCAGTGGAGATTAGTGGGAAGAATTTTGAGGCACAACTCATTAAGTTCAATATGCAGAATTTTGATGTTATACTGGGTATGGATTGGTTGTCGGCTCATCGAGCTAATGTGATGTGTGCTGAAAAGCTGATTAGGGTGATAGATGACGAAGGGAAAGAATTGGTATACCGAGCAGATAAAATGAAACGAGCGAGGAAGGTCCTTGTCTCCGCTCTTCAAGCGGTAAAGTTGTTTGAAGACGGCTGTCAGGGCTACTAGGTATCGGTACTTGATGTTGATGCAACAATTACACCTCTAGAAGAGGTAAAGGCGGTTAAAGAGTTTCCCGACGTGTTCCCAGATGATCTGATGCATTTACCACCTGATAGAGAGTTGGAGTTTGCTATAGATTTGACCCCTGGAGGAGCTCCAGTATCTAAGGCTCCATACATGATGGCACCAGCTGAATTGAAGGAGTTGTAGATGTAGTTGCAGGAACTATTGGAAAAGGGGTTTATTCGCCCAAGTGTTTCACCTTAGGGTGCCCCGGTGTTGTTTGTCAAGAAGAAGGATAGCAGCTTGCGTATGTGCATAGATTAGCGGGAGTTGAATAAGCTAACCATTAAGAACCGGTATCCATTGCCACGCATTGATGATTTATTTGACCAACTGCAGGGTGCCAGGGCATTTTCAAAGATAGACCTTCGGTCAGGCTATTATCAGCTCAAGATAAAGAGCAGCGACATACCCAAGACAGCATTTAGGACTCGGTATGGTCACTATGAGTTCCTAGTGTTATCTTTCAGGTTAACCAATGCACCGGCAGCATTCATGGATCTAATGAATCGAGTATTTCAGGATGTGCTCGATAAATGGGTAATTGGTTTTATTGACGACATCTTGATCTACTCCAAGACCGAAGAGGAGCACACTCAACACTTGAGAATGGTGTTACAGAGGTTGAGAGAACAACAGTTGTTTGCCAAGTACAGCAAGTGTGAATTCTGGCTTGAACAAGTTGGATTCCTAGGGCACGTAGTGTCTAAGGCCGGAATCGAAGTAGATCCATATAAGGTGAAAGCAGTAGTGGAATGGGAAAGCCCCAAGAATGTCACTGAAATTAGAAGCTTCTTGGGTTTGGCTGGATACTACCGGCGTTTCATCGAGAATTTCGCCCGAATCTCAGCACCAATGACCAAATTAACCAAAAAGGGTGTGAAATTCGACTGGGCAGAGGAATGTGAGAAGAGTTTCCAGGAATTGAAGAAGAGGTTGGTGTCGGCCCCTATGTTGACCATCCCTGAAGGCACAGGTGGAATGACAGTCTACACTGATGCTTCCAAAGTCGGTTTAGGTTGTGTTCTCATGCAACGCGGCAAGGTAATAGCGTATGCGTCCCGACAACTAAAGGAGTATGAGAAGAACTACCCCACTCATGACTTAGAACTAGCCGCAGTCATTTTTGCCCTTAAGATTTGGCGACATTATTTGTATGGGGAGAAGTGTGAGATATATAGTGATCACAAAAGTCTGAAGTACTTCTTCACCCAGAAGGATTTGAACATGAGACAGAGGAGATGGCTTGAGCTCATGAAGGATTATGACTGTGACATTCAGTATCATCCCGGCAAGGCAAATATAGTGGCAGATGCGTTGAGTCGGAAGGCACAGACTGTGTCACTCTCATGCTTAGCAGTCAGCCCACCACTCGTGCAAGAGGCGATGCTAATGGATGAAGCCCTTTTATATGAAGGAGCAACCTTAGAATTGGAACGTCAACCAGAAAACCTTAAATGGTTGACTGTATCCTTGACGGTTCTACAGGTGCATCCGGCTATTAGGCAAGAGGTAATAATGAAACAACCTTTGGATCCTGAATTGCAGTGGATCAGAGTTAAGGTTCAAGATCAAACAATGAACGACCCAGATTTTGTTTTAGCCAGTGATGGGGCATTGATGTTTCGAGGCAGACTGTGTGTACCCGATGATTTGGATATACAAGACAAGATAGTGCGAGAAGCATATAGCTCCGAGTACTCACTTCACCCAGGAAGTACCAAGATGTACAAAGACCTCAAACAAAATTACTAGTGGCCAAGCATGAAAGTCACGATAGCTCTGTATGTGGCGACTTGTCTCACATGCCAGAAAGTAAAAGCTACGAGGCATCAACCTTATGGTACTCTTCAGCCACTCCCAGTACCAGAATGGAAGTGGGAGAGGATTACAATGGACTTCGTCACCGGACTACCATGTACACCTAAGGGAATGGACGCGATATGGGTGATTGTTGATTGGCTTACCAAGACTGCTCATTTCATTCCCATCAAGACCAAGTTCTCTATGACCAAACTAGCACAACTTTACATGGACAACATAGTGCGCTTACATGGAGTGCCAGTGAGCATTGTTTCAGATAGGGACCCAAGGTTCACTTCCAGATTTTGGAAAAGCTTACAGCGTGCCTTGGGATCACAGTTGAATTTGAGTACTGCCTTCCACCCACAGACTGATGGTCAGTCGGAGTGAACCATACAGATATTAGAGGACATGCTCAGGGCATGTACAATGGAGATGAGTGGCAGTTGAGAAGAATATATACCTCTTATGGAGTTTTCCTATAACAACAGCTACTAAGCTACAATTGGGATGGCTCCGTATGAGGCATTATATGGCAGGAAGTGTAGAACTCCTTTGTATTGGGATGAGGTAGGCGAACGTCGAATGTTAGGACCTGAGATGATACAGATGACTTGTGACAAAGTCGACATTATTCAAGAACGGATTAAAGCAGCTCAGTCCCGTCAAAAGAGCTATGCGGACACCCGCAGAAAAGACATTGAATTTCAGCCAAGAGAAAAGGTATTTCTCAAGATCTCTCCTACTAAAGGGTTGCAAAGGTTTCACAGAAAGGGGAAATTGAGCCCAAGATACATTGGACCATTTGAGATCTTAGCCCGGGTTGGCTCAGTAGCCTACATGCTTGCTCTGCCACCTTCACTTGGAGATGTTCATAATGTATTCCATGTATCCATGCTGAAGCGATACGTTCATGATCCCTCTCATGTATTACCCGTGGAGCCAGAATACCTTGAAGCTAACATAACCTATACAGAGCAGCCAGCTGAAAATTTTGGACCAAAAGGTGAAAACTCTTCGCAACTACTCCATTTCCTATGTAAAGGTGCGATGGGCTAATCATTCACTTGAAGAGGCATCTTGAGAGAAAGAGGATGAAATGCGAGCCAAGTACCCTCATCTTTTTTATCAACCAGGTATGCAATTTCGAGGATGAAATTTTTTAGAAGGGGGGATAAATGTAATACCCTACTTCTTAAACCCGGTCTGATTTCACGGTTGACCCGATTTAACTATACAGGACCCAAACCAGAGAGAGTTAGAGTGGGTTCCTTATGGACTATGATGGCAAGGGTGACCTTAAACACCAGCTGGCCCGACAAGTCCGAGCCAGTGCCAGAAGAGATGGGAATACCCAAGCCGTGTACATGCACCTATCATAAGGCCATGTACGGATGAAGCAGGTATGTAGCCGTATATTAAGGTGTATATGTATATTACATCGTATACCAGGGGTGGGCTTCTCACCGAGGCCCGAACTCTGTCAAAATCCCAAGTTTTGGCCCTCAGGTGGGTGGACAGGTGGGCGGACAAGTGGGCGCACCCACCCACCTGAGTGACCCATCCATGTGGACTATTTAGTTATTTAGGAAGTATATATATAGCATTTATGATTTTCTTTTCTTTTCATTTATGACACCCGTACGTTGGTGAGGCTAGTAAAGAGGAGAGAGAAAAGAAAGGGAAGAAGAAGGGAAGAGAAGGAAGAGGAAGAAGAGAAGAATTTCAGCGGCGCCGAAGCTTGATCTTCCCATTCCGACGCCGGAAGAGTGATCTTCAACACTAGATCTACATTTAGAGGTAAGCAAAGTTGGGTTCCTTGAACATTCACCATACCCAAGTAAAACCCTTGATTTGAGTAGGGTTTCTTGAGATCTTGTAAATCCCCTTTGAAATGATGAATCTAAGGTTTAATAGATGATTTATGTGTTGATCTTGAAGGATTTAAAGAGGTATTTACAAGGTTGGAGAAGCATTGTGGATTTGAAGTGATTTTGAGGGTTTGAAGGTGTTCTTGAGCAAAGAAGGTAAGATGGCTTCCCATCACTTGAATCTAACCTAGATCTAGGTTAGAACCATCCAATAAGACATTGAAAGTGTGAAGAATGGGTTGGGAAAAACCCCATCTGAATCCCCAAAGAATGGAGGAAGTTGGGAAGAAACAACAGTTTTTCCGTCAAGACCGGTGGGCAAGACCGGTGGGCCATCTGGCCTGCCTGAGAGGGCAGGGCCCTCGGGCACAACCGGCGGGCTAACTGGCAGGCCACCCTGCCCGCCGGTCTTAGTAGGCCCCCTGGCCCAACTGGCGGGCCAGACAGGCAAGCCAACCTGCTCGCCGGTCCAAACCGATGGGCCAACCGGTGGGCCAACCGGTGGGCCAGACAGGTGGGCTGTCTGACCCGCCTGAGAGGCCCCGAATGTGATTTTTACGTCCGATTGGACCCAAATCGGACGTGTGACCTTCTTTTAGGATTCTAAACATGATCGTGTCATTGGATCGTGTTAATTTTGATTCCAAAATGGTGAAGTACTAACCCCGTTCAATTATGTTAGGTTCACCAAATCCTATGCTTCTCACACCGGATCTCACCCGTACCGAACGGGAATCCTTGTACACTACAGGTAAGTGGGGAGAGGACGTTTGGCCTTGTTTCAAGGCATTGTTTGGCATTCATTTAAATGTATCTAGTCTAGTCATGCCATTATGAATATGCTATGTAGATTAGTCATCCTCCCATTGTTATGCATATGTACTATGTTTACTTTCTAAATACCAAGTGATGAGATGCTTATGTGATGAATGTTGACATCATGATGCATAATGCATTGATAGACTAGATGTCGTAGTCGGCTTGGAAACGAGTGCATTGGTGGCCCATGGTATGGGATGCGGTGGCACTATGCAATCGTACTATTGTCATATAGGAGCATGCGGTTTAGGATTTTCATCGTCCCGTGCTATGACCCTTCCCAACAGGGGTTAAGGTGTTGGGTTACCATTTGGGGGGAAGCAGTGGTCGCGGTTGTCGGGTCACTGTGGCGGTTAGACATAATGCCCGATGGGTCATTAAGACAGTCGACAACCCCGGTGGTATATTCAAGAGGGCCAATCGTACTGCTTTTAAATTCCTGGAGTCAGCGCCTTTAATTTCAGTCATTTACTTTTCTGTTGAGAGCCGGTGGTCGACATTGTTTTTTACTTTCTGAGTACTCACGGTGGGCCTTCTTCGACAGCCCTATGGGCGTATCTCAGGATGGAGTTCGCGGCTCGTACCCGAATATACGCGCACTGTGGCTGTAGTAGAACTATACCAAAGACTTAGTAATGTTGCTTAGGTGGATGTGATTTAAAATGTATTGCATGACATGTAGTGCATATGATTGCGTTTTGATGTGTGGACTGCTGTGTGGTCCATCTTTCCACTTACTAAGCTAGTGAGCTCATCCCACGTGTGCACCCCCTTTTTAGATGATTTTGCAGGTCATACATCTGAGGAGCACGGTGTGGGTCCCATAGTCAAGTTCCCCGAAGAGGACTGGTGGGCCCCTGAGGAGTTAGAGCACGGCATTGACTGCTCGTGCGAGAGTTGTGCTGCGGGACAGCAGTTCTGATGCCGAACTGAGCTCCACTTTTGAGGCTGAGCTGAGCACTACCATGTGATGCCGAGATGGGCTCAACCCTTGACGCCGAGCTGGGCTCAACCCTTGACGCCGAGCTGGGCTCAACCCTTGATGCCGAGTTGAGCTCTAGCTTTTGATACCGAGTAGAGCTGTGTACTCTGATTTTTGATGTTTTCCTTTATGTACTTGATATGTGAATTTTACTTTTATTGTGTAAATATCATGCCTTCGGGCCCACATGTATATAACTATTGTATCACAATTCGGGTATCAAGTATTATAGGAATGTTCACAGGTAAACCTAGTCTTCTGCTGATCTGATAAGTTTTATTAATTGTGTGTATGCTGTGGTGGAATATAGTATTAGATGATCCTGGCAGGTTTGGGTTAACCGGTGTTAACCTGGTCACTGGCCCTGTTCAGTGTGAATAGGGTGTGACAGGAAGTGCCCGAGAGAGAGCCAAATGATCAGAAATCCGCTATTTCCCTTACAGGGATCCACATATATAGAGCAGGTGAGAAAATAATAATAATAAAAAAAAAAGTCATACGAGAGTGTAACTGCACTCTGATATTGTGAGGAATGTTTTCCAAAATAATTTATACTTCTTCTGCTTTTATTCATCAGAGTGATTAGAGAGTATTTTATATTTTCTATAAATGGAAGTATGTGAGGTCGTTGTTTATACAACCTAATTTACCTTTCAAGTGAATCAATTTCTGATTATGCTCCCATATTGAGAATTGTTTTTTTTTTTTTGGTAAATATGTTCTGAATTCTACCGACGTGCCATAAAGCTCTTAAACTGGTGTACTCTTGATCACTTGGCCTGTAATAAACCCTATTAGTTTGCCATCTCACACTCATAAATACACAAATAAGTATTCACAACTATTTGTCCTAAGTTAAACCCTTCAGTGGTGGAAACATGACAACCAGTTAATATTTTCAATTTTCTTTTCCTTAATTTTTTATGTAATGGGAAAGGCTGGTTCTCTACACCGCCGATGTTTCCTTTGCCCTTCACATGAAAATTATAATTATTTTTTTATCTCCTTAAAATAATTATAAAAAAATAGGCCAAGATATTGCTGCTTGGTCATGTAACCCCTACACCAATACATGAGCCAATGAGAACATGCACAATCGATGGAATTTTTTTTATTTCATATGGAGAGGGGAGGGATGGTAATTTTGCATGCTTGTGTCTAGGTACAATGGTTACATAAGCAGACAACCTACTTTTTCCCTTAAAATATTTAAGGGGAAAAGAATTCTCCTAGTCTTGCGACCCTGCACCAGGGCTAAGGCCAATAGGGGGAGCACATAGGCATAAATAGGGGTGGGTATTTGGGATTTCACAGGAGATGAGGCACAATATTGTGCGACTGGGGGGCACTCCTTTCCCAATATTTCATGTGAGAAAGCTTAAAATACCCTGAGAGAGGACTTTTGTCTTATATATATTTATGGGAAAATGAACTCTATCTAGGAGTATAATGTACAGTAACGCCTCCTTGAATTAATCTCTCTCCTCTCACATGAAGTATTAGGGGTGTCAATGGGATAACCCAGCCCAACCCTAAGGTCTCTTAACTCAACCCAAGCCCAGCCCAGCCTTAGGTCTGGCTGGGATATCTCAGCCCAGTCCCAACCCTATTAGGTTTGGCCCAACCCAACCGAGCCCTGATGAACGCTGATTGAGCCGGGTTTAACCCAATCCAATCCACCCAATACCATCGGTTACTTGGTTGCTTGATCTTGATGCATTGTAGAGGCCAAAGATCAAAGTTTTCGTATATGTGTAGATTGTGGAAAATGAAAGACTTTTTTCTATAAATACCCATTAATAATTATTGATATATTTATATGATTATATACTTAATAAACATGGTTGGGTTGGATTGGATCGGCTTGGGTTGAGGTTGCCCAATCCAATCCTACCTTGGGCTTGAAAATCTCAATCCTAACCCATCCTATGGGTTGAAATCTCAGCTCAAGCCTTGTTTAGAATCAGGGCAGACTAGGGCTGATTCAGGTTGATCAGGCTCTTTTAACACCCCTATGATGTATTATATCTGTCCCTCTAATGGGAGAAGAAAGACAAAGACTAATCGAACATGCAAACATACACTTATGCTTTAGGACAGAAAACTCAAACCCCATATTTATTTAGGAAAAAAACACCTATCCGTCTGCGTTCACTACATCCACACATAGGACCTGTTTTAAGTTGTAAAGGACGTGTCTGTGTATAGACAACATCCATTTATTTATTTCTCCAATGAGGCTTAGCTGAGCTGTCTTT